>NW_017300311.1:527779-541379 GCF_001594075.2 Trachymyrmex cornetzi
AGGACATGAAGCGTGTCGCGAAGCCATGTAATAATCATAAGAACTCACAATTATATATAAATTTGAATAATATCGACATGTTCAACTGTCAGTATACATGTATACATGTCAGTATACATGTATACATGTCAGTATACATGTATACTGACAGTTGAACATGTCGATATTATTCAAATTTATATATAATTGTGAGTTCTTATGATTATTACATGGCTTCGCGACACGCTTCATGTCCTATGGTGATTAACAACGCTGCATCCTTGCCAATTTGCGATTGACTTAATCATCGAGGACATGTAAGTCAATTACATTGTATCTTTATTGCTGAGGATGACTCCAAAGAGAGTCGAAACGTCCAAATACAGAAGACTTTAAGCTAACATCTGAGTATTTCTAAGGTTTTCACCTATCTTTGCGCCGTTCAACGTTGCTTGACTCTCATTAGCCTAATTTAGTCATACTTTTAATTTGTTGAATTTGAGAGTCCGAATACAATTATTACTTATAATTTAAAAGTAATAATAAAAGTAATAATAAATTCTCTTTCATAATGCATGTCTTACAAATCTAAATTTATTTTTTTTTTATTTAAACTTAATAGCATTCACAACGATCATCATAATTTACACGGCTCTATAACTTAATCATACACATACTGGATATTTTAACTTTCATTGGGGATGGTTTTTATTTTTCGAAATATTCATATTTTTTAATATGATTCTGACTTTTTTTTATTAATATGCTTCTTAATTATATTATTTTTCTATGTATTATATTCTTATCCTTGTTGCGTCTATGATGAATCAATCACTTTTATACAGTTATACACAATACTAAGAATTTGTTTTTATTTGGTCACAATATATAATTGTCGGTACATTTAGTCACTTCACGTATATCCGTATAAATATTAAAATTCACGCACTTCGATCTCGACAACGCCTGGGGACTGTCGTCCTGAGTCGAGTCGCGACACCGCCTGGGGACTATCGTCCTGAGTCGATTCGTGACACCGCTTAGGGACTGTCGTCCTGAGTCACTCCACGGTACGGACACGCAACAACGCTTGAGGCCGTCGCCTTGAGTCGCGATCGCTCGAACAGATCTCTTAATAAAACGCGTACTAGAGAGCAGAACTTCCCCGTGGCACGGTCAAACTCAGAATGATGAAAAATCGTTCCTTCTCGATCATTGCACGTATCCGTCGTTGCCACCGAAATCGCCCGAAGTCCTCTAAAGGGCTCCTTTTCCGCCGATTCGTGTATTCAAAGAGGCCGCGGTACCAATAACACCGAGATATCGCGCGAATCATTTCCGCATGTGTACCCGAGAAGAAAGACGTCGGACCGCGGTTCGAGATTAAAAACGCCGAAAGTTCTTTAGTCTATACCGCCTGCTTCTAAACTTATACCGCGATTTTCTGCTCTCTCTCTTTCTCTATTTTTGGTATATGTGGTATGTCAGATAGATGTGAGATCTCAAGAGCCGTCCGTTCAACGCTTAATTTTGTCGTGCACGACCCTTTGAGCTCATATACGGAACAATCCTTCTTATTTACATTCATGCTTTACTACTATATTACCATGTTATTATTAAATATGGAGATCTAGCAGCGCCAAGTGTTTTTACATGAAAAATTTTTCTATTTAAATTAAATTTTTTCATTTTATACGGTTAATTCTTTAATTTTTTGTGGTAACACTTAAATTGAGCAAGGTAACGCAATTTTGTGATAATGTTTTGTATAATGTTTTGAGGGAAAAATTAAATAACCACTACTTTAGTTGGAAGAGGAAATGTCTTTGAATGAATTGTGATATAATAATTTTATTTAAGAGGAATTTAAACCATTTGGATTGGAATAGGAAGATTCTTCAATAAGTATACGTATACTTAGGTTTCATTGTAAAAATTAAAGATGGTACCATTTGGATGAAGTAAATATTAAAGATAGTATCACTTGAGTTTTACTTTTCATTTTGTAAAATTTAACTTGGCGCCACAGTTGTTGATATCAAATTGTTCGTACAAATAATACATACTATTTGATTAATATTTATTATTTATTTATATAATTTGGCACGGTATAAAGAAGTGGGATTTAACTTGGCGCCAGTTCTTGATATCAAATCTTTTATAGGAATGATACATATCATTAAAATTAATATTATTCATTTAATTTGGTATTCGAATTACATGGAATTTAACTTGGCGCCAATTGTTGATATCAAAACTTTTTTATGAATAATACTTAAAATTTTGATAAAATTTTGATGAATTTAGCTTGGCGCCAATTTTGTTGATATCAAATCTTTCATACGAATAATACATATCATTAGAGTTAAATAAATTAAGAAAACATTAAAGTTATTATTATATTTTTTCTTTGGGAAGATTAAAATGGTAAAATTTAACTTGGCAGTTGTTGATATCAAATCTTTTATACAAATCTTTTGTACATATCATTAGTTCTACTAAACAGCAAACGTGATTAGTCATCAGTTTCTCGGCCGATTAAGTAATTGGCATTGGTGAAGCTTTGCCCAAATGGTGATTCTTTACGAGAAACACCATTTGGGCCGGTTTCACCAACGCTTAGCAATTTTTTTACCTTTTTTTTAAAAAGGTAAGTTTGTATATCAGTTTTACGGCCGGTTATGATATACTTCATATAATGCGTTTATTGTATTTAGTGCACTGAATTCAATTTGTGCATTTTGCATAAATACTGTTAGTTAAAAATGCCGTATGTCCCAAACAGGTGGGATATACAAAACAACAAACTAAACAAAGAATACGAAAGCAAAGCACTTGTATTTTGCTACACAATATGCTTTACTATTCCACTACACGTATGTATCACGAAATAACTACTAAGTCTTTTACATGCCCTACAATAATCATTTTATATAGATTGTAGATTATAATTTATAATATATGGTGTTACTTATCACAGTGACAAATCGATTGAACTCACAATAATTTCATTAATATTAACAGTAGAAGCTGAAATCATAACACAATACTAATATAACATAAAGACATATAACAGAGTACTTGCGGGAAAATTACCCCTACTCCTTCTATTTTTTTTTACTTCTGTGGCGTAAATCTCAGCGCGGCGTATTTGCCGTAGTTACCCTACGTTTTTATTTAAATTAGAGGAATTAAGTTATTTTTTTTGTATGAATAAATATATGTTATTAAACTTATTTGAAGCTGCTTATTTTTCTCAAAATTAGAACAATTCATGCATAGGTACATTATAATTGTCGTAAATGTAATATTTTATTTTTGCCTTTATTTTACGTCATATTTTATCCACATTCTAGACCACGCGATTATTACTAATCCGATATTATCGTAAGATTATAATGGCATAAATGAATAACTTTATAAAAATCGTATTGTATAAAACTTGGTGAGTGGTTGAATATGATTTTGTCTCTAATATTTGAAGAATTGAATTGGATCAACATGGATTATTTTACGTTCTTATAAAATTCAACTAAATCTTTCGTATAAGTCTGAAAAGAATTAATAGGTATAAAAATTCTGGAAAGACTTTGGGAAATATTACGACACTTATATTAATTCATCTCGGCAATGTTTAATATTTCCTTACGGACATTTAAAAAATTAAAAGACGTAATGCGTAAAATACATTTTGCTGCTTTTTCAAACACAAGATAAGCCGGAAGAGAAAGAAAAACGAATGTTACGACGTCGTTGCTACCGCGAGAGGGGAAAAAAGGTATTTCCTTCATGGGAATTGTCATCTTAGTAAGATCTTAACTGTCGAAAAGCTATTAAGTCGTTGAGCGTTTTACAAAATTGAGAACTCAACGACAGTGATAACGATAACTATTTGTGAGACCCATAAAAACAAACATTTGTGTATTTCTACCAATAAAAAAGGATTTAATAGGTGAGTTCGGGCATATCTAGACATACCTGTTCCGTTTAGATAAAATTATAATATAAAGAAAATAAAGAGCGTATTCTGTAATAATTGTAGATTATATCTTAAACATGATTTTAATTGGGATAATATTGAAATTTTGATGAAGAGCCTTGCGTAAACGTTTGATTTCGGAGATGCATTATATTAAAAAATAAAAAAATAGTCTTAATCTGCAGACAGATACACAGTTTATATACAGATTATAAATAAGATTTGTCTTGTGATACCACGATTATTTATTAACTTTTTTTCAGTCATTTTTTGTTTGTCGTAACAATTATTTTTAATTCTTGACTTGATATTTTTATATGATCATTTTTAATCTTCTTGACGACTCATTCCTTTTACATCTCATTATTTATTATTACATAATTATTGTCTGTTATAACTATTGTGACGAGCATCTTATCAACGTTATACGAGGGATAATTGTATGGCCATTTGAGTGAGTTGTTATCAAAACGATGAATTTGCTTGCTCATTTTATAAGACTTTTTAAACAATTAATTTTTGTTTTAGAATTTCTGAAATTTTTAACAATTGATTTTTTAACCGTCTACGAGCAATTTCTGTTTCTCTATAAATGATGCATCTGGTTTCATCTAATTCATGTATTATTATACTTGTCTATTAACTGCGTTTTTTTTTCGTTTTTATCATTATTGCGTTTATTCGAATATCGTAAGATGGCTGAGTAAAAAATCCGAAACATATAATATTATTGATTATAATGTTCATATTTAATTACGGATTGTAGTAGGTATACCATATTAAACGTTTTGTTCTTATTTTATGAATTTTGTATCTATTAATTCTTATATGCCCTTTATTTTCTTTATGTTAATATTATTATAACTTTATATATTATAACTTTATGTTATTATTATATTTGATTGTTAAGAGTTCATTGTTCTCGCTAATTTAGATAAAATTATCCAAATAAAAATAAATTATACATTAATGTATTTTAGATAACATAAAGATGATTTAATTTTAAGTTTATATTGACAAAAATCAAATTAAGTCGTTTTAGTTAGGTAATGTTAAGACAATATCTATTTTAAGTAAAACAATTTAAGATATAGAAACAATAGATATATTATATTCATAGTTTTACTTATAATTTAAATGTATATTTTTTAAAAACAAGAACTTTCAAATGTTCTGTCTGACAAATGGTTTAACATAACTTGTCAGACATTATTTCTGTGTGTTATATACATCAGTTGTCCAGGCGCATCATTGACGCCAATGATAGCAAGATTATATTATAACTTAAAAAATTGAAAGAAAAATTTTATTTTTAAATTTACAACTGATTACTGAAAACATATATTGGCACTTATTACAACGTTCATATATAACTTCCAACTCACATTGAGCGAATTTTATCATTTTAACTATTGTGAGTTTTATTATATATTTTTACTTGCGATTGAGAGCGAATTTTTGATTTTTATATATTTTAACTGTAATATTTTAACCGTCCTATTTTTTAATTGTTTTCAACATTGATAATGATCCAACAGGGATCGAAACGTTTGTATGTTTGTTTATATTGTTCATTGCCGGCATATTAAAATTTTATATTGTGACTACATGATATATTTATTTTGTATTTTTTAAAACATCACTATTTCCAACGACTTATTCTTAGGCTCGTGGCTCTTTTTCTTTCAATTTTTTTAATTTGTTGAGCCTTATTATTATAACATTATAATTAAAAAGATCTGTTTTACATATGGATAAAAAGTAAAAATCTAATTCTTTAGATTTAGAGATTCTAAACGTGAAAGTATTTTAATGTTAAAACCAAATGTAGATACCAACAGGATGAATGAGAGTACAGCGTGGTTCATTGTACGCAGTGTAATAAAGTAAAAATTACACTTTTATTCCATAGTTAGCGATGTAAAATAGACAACTAATCGGGGAATAAGAAAAGTAAAATAATTTTTACTTTATTTATTTGTAAATCGTGAATCATACTGTACTCTCATTCGTCCTGTTGGTATCTACAGTTGGTTTTAATCTTGAGAGTACAATTGTACATTTGGATTGGTTTAATGTGATAAAAGTATTTTTTTTAAATATAGATTGAAAAACAAAGGCAATACAGGCGATAATGCTGACACGCATCAAGTCAATGCTCAGAATTACAAATCCTAACAGCACTGAACTATCAACATTGAATATAAATATTATTTTATAAATATAAATATTATTTTATAATAAGATTGGAAATAAAACCGTTTATGTTAAAAACATTACTTTAAATACGCGCGAAGCGCCATTACGTTTGAATGTTAAGACGTTGAATTATTATATATATATTCATTTAAATGAATTAATTTCAGAAATTATAATTGCGTGCCGATATAATTGTCGGACTTTCAACGCAATCAATCTGAAATATTAATAATCCCCCCAAATTTCCTAAATTTAATCTTAAAAAACTGTAATAAACTTATAATAATAAAATATTAATAATTCCCCCAAAGAACTCTGCACAAAATCATAGGATTTTGGCCCTCGGTGAAATTGGCTGAAATTTTAGTATGTTACGGTTCTTGACTTACTAATCAAAAGTGTCCATAAGCACAAATCCTGAAAATTAGTTTTTTGTTATAGCCATTTAAAGTTTTATTTTACTAATGCCTCAAAATTAGCTTTCTATAATAAATCAAGAGATTTTAAATAACAATATGCCCCAACCACTCCACTCCACTCCCTCTCCACCCCCATCCCCATTCCCACACACATACGCGCGCATTTTTATATGAAAAAGGTGCATAAAAATCGAAATACGCCCGCGTGCGCGCATGTGTGTGTTTGTGTATGCATCAATGGTACATTTATGATTTTAGTTTTTCGTTCGTTCTCAGAATTATTCGGAATGAACGACGTGGACGTGATAGGTGTTTCATTCCTTTGGATTACTTGATTTTTGTGAGTCCCCTTGCCGCATATGAATGTAAACAAAGCGAAGAGGAAAAGAATTTTCTATCCTATGCTATCGCACTTTAGAGAGCACCCGATATTTTTTTGTACATGGAGCTTCACATGCCGAAATAAACATTCGGGTCGTGATAATCAAGTACTTCGCACATGAAAGGTAAATGGACTCACATATTTCAAATAATACACGTGAGAGAAATCGTAAAAATCTAGCAAAATCTAAGTACATAGTAAAAATGCGTGGGCGGGCGTATGTGTATGGGAATAGGGATGGGGATGGAGTGGAGGCGGGGATGGGGTTGGGAGTGAGGGTGGTGAGAGTGGATGGCATATTGTTATCTAAAATTTCTTGATTTATTACAGAAACTTGCTTTTGTGAGGCATTAATAAAATAAAACTTTAAACGGCTATAACAAAAAAACTAGTCATTTTCAAGCTTTGCGTCTATGGACACTTTTGATCAGTGAGTCAAGAACTGACATACAAAAATTTCAGCCAATTTTACCTAGAACCAAAATCCTATGATTTTGTGCGGGGTCCTTTCCCAAATTTTCCAAATTTAATCTTAAAAAACTGTAATAAACTTATTTATGATAAGTTTATTACAGTTTTTTAAGATTAAATTTGGAAAATTTGGGGGGATTATTAATATTTCAGATTGATTGCGTTGAAAGTAGGGTTGTCGATATCGAATAGAAATATTTACCATGAATATATTCATTAATGCAAAAACTATTTATATTTACCCTAAATGAATAAGCATTATATCGAACATATGAATAATGAATATCGTCATAAATAGATTTTGTTTGGACTAATTAAATTCGATATATTCGATAACGCTTGTACATTTAGGGTAAATACCAATAGTTTTTGCATCGATGAATATATTCATAGTAAATATTTCTATTCGATATCGACAACCCTAGTTGAAAGTTTAACAATCATATCGGCACGCAATTATAATTTCAGAAATTAATTCATTTAAATAAATATACAATATAATAATTCAATATCTTAACATTCAGAGTAGTGGCCGTAGTGGCGCTTCGTATTTAAAGTAATGTTTATAAAAAATGTTTTAAAATCCTACAATGATGCATACTAAAATCGTTTACATATTGAGATAATTTGAAAAAGAGAAAAATTATCTGGTTGGATTAAATATTATAGTAATTCTGGTGGAAAATGGAACGAATCAGAAATTTCTGATTAAATCTATTAAGATTCTATTTGAGATAACTAGAATTCTGATTGATATAATTATTCTAGTTAAAATAAGCATTCTAGTATATTTTACCAGAAATATTGTATCAACCAAAATTCTTTCTAATTTCAATTAGAATTCTAATAAATTTTACCAGAAAATTCTGATTAGTTCATTTTTAACCAGAATTTTTTTTCAGTGCGCTTGTGTTAGTGTGTGTGAAGCTGGCGTACCATTTGGTGGAAATTCATAAAATATTGAGAGTTCTGAACGTATTTTCAATAGTTCTATAGTTCTAGATGGATAAAACTAATAGTTCTGCCCTCTAAAGTGGAAAAAAAGTGAAAGTACAAACTGAGACGCCAGGTTCACGCAGCGTCTCACTTTGTTCTACGCAAATTTTGCCCATAGATTCTTGTAGGATTTTATAAAACAAAGAGTTCTAGATGAGTTTCTGAAAGAGTTCTGGCGATTAATAATGTTATTTTCAATTTTTAATAATATTTTAGCCCAAAAATAGAATTTTTAGCAATAAAGATGAGATGCTGTCCAATTATCGACAGTTCTGAGAGTTCTGTGATAATTTTTGTGCAATACTGAATGTATGCTAACGCCTTCCGAAGAGTTCTGATGATAAAAATTATTTACAAATTTTTTAAACAATTTTTAAGTCACGAAATAGGCCCTTTTTATGCTATATGTGTGAGACGCTGGTTCTGGTTATCATCAGAACTCTTCGGAAGGCGTCAGCATACATCCGTAGCTACACGATAAGCACAATAGGTCTCACAGAACTCTCTGATTTCGACCAGCGTCTCACACATATAGCATAAAAAGGGACTATTTCGCGACTTAAAAATTGTTTAAAAAATTTGTAAATAATTTTTATCGTCATAACTCTTCGGAAGGCGTTAGCATACATTCAGTATTGCACAAAAATTATCACAGAACTCTCAAAACTGTCGATAATTGAACGGCATCTCATCTTTTTTTCTGAAAATTGTATTTTTGGGCTAAAATATTATTAAAAATTAAAAATAACATTATTTATTACCTGAACTCTTTCGGAAACTCATTTAGAACTCTTTGATTTTTAAAATCCTACAAGAATCTGTGGTCAAAATTTGCGTAAGACAAAGTGAGACGCTGCGTCAACCTATTAGTTTTATTAGTTAGTAGAACTATTAGTTTTATCTATCTAGAACTATAGGACTTTTGAAAATACGTTCAGAACTCTCAATTTTTTATGAGTTTCCACCAAATGATACGCCAGCTTCGCACACACCTTGTGTTATCTAAGATAAAGGTGGAAATAATATATTTTAATAATCTAGATAAAAATAAGGTGACATTTTTTCATTCACATAATTTTCTAGATAATTCGATACAGATAACTGCAACAAGCTGTATGTAGATTATTAAGTAAGTTATACATTACTGTGCAAAAAAATGTCTTATTTTAACAATTTCTCTACAAAAAAATACGATCTATACAGATTTATCTAAAAAAGTTGGTGGCCTGGACAATTTCGCCGTAGTTGTGTATCTTTTATTTTACAGAGAAATCATTTTTGTTCTATTCCAATCGATTGCCTCATTACGCTTTAGAATTTTCGAAATTGTATGTGTAGTTTGATGCCCGGGAGCGTTGAAGTTATGAAGACATAGCGGAAGCCATTGTGGATGATCACCGTGGTTTTCTCGAGCCTCAGAGACAGTGATTGCCGTTTCGCTAGTACACTACATTGAACACACTTGCGTAAACTTGTGTGGCTTCACAGTCTTTACAGTCAAGACGCGCTCCTCTCTAGGCGCACGTGCAGGTGCAGGTGCAGGCAGTAAGAAGGGAGAGACGACGGAGAGAAGACGAGTTTAGTTTGCTGGTGAAATTTATTGGGTCGGAAATGATTCCATTACCGCACGCCAAAATGGGTTACGCCACTCTTTGGCGTAGATGAATCCAGCATGAACCGCTTCGCGGATGCAATCGCGTAACCATCTCGTCTTGTACACTAAAATATCTTTAGATGAGAGATTTGAGGTCCGGATGATTAGAGAAAGCGACGGCGTGTCGCGATTGAAACGCAACACGAGGAATGAAGTAAGACTCGAGTCTCCCACTTTTAAAAGATCATAGATGAAGATGAAATTGTAGAGATGAAAGAGTTTTTTCATACTAGCACTTTCAAATGCGACGTCATTTTGGATGTTATTTTTGAACAAATATAAAAAAGAAAATCGCGTCTAGATTCTTTTACGTTTGGAAATTGAACTGAAAATGTTAAAAGATTTTAAAAATATTGAGTATACTCTGCAATTTTACCTGGAAATGACATGCGGTGTATATGCAGCATAAAATTTCACGTATTTCTAATTCCGTAGGAACTCCAAAAAGAAATAATTGGAGAATGCAAGTTTTGCTGATGTAGTAAAACGACAGTGACGGTAATATACCTATACAGCATAGTACGAAATTTTTATGTTCAAGATAGAGATATCAAATGTATAAAATGAGGCTCGAAAGAATCTATCAGTAAAAAATAAAAAAGCCCATCAGAGCCTACATCTGCTGTTCCGATGCGCAGAAAACACTTTATTCTCGTGTGGATGTAACCAAACGAATCAAATATAAAAGTTTCAACCCTTCGATTTGGGACCTTATTAATATAAAATATAAATCTAAATTACATAAGTAACGCAAATTCCAAAATGGTGATTCCCGACAATTTATCCGGGAATATTCCCCGCTATTATTTACATAGCTAATTTGGCATTTGGATAAAGAAGAACGAGATTATATAATTTATATTTTACGATATTATGTAATTTATATTTTATATTGATAAGGACCCAAATTGAAGGGTTAAAACGTTTATATTTGATTCGTTTTGTTGCATTCACACGAGAATAAAATATTTTCTGTGCATCTCCGAACAGTAGATGTAAGCTCTGATGGGCTTTTTTATTTTTTACTGATAGAGATATCAATGGATATATTGAAAGAGCAAGAAAAATACAACAAATATCATTTAAATCAAGTTTAATCCTGGCACAACTGGCCATCAATCATTTTCAATTTTGTTCCATCTATCTACGTTGGTCTGCGTGACCATAACCTTGGCTAGAATGCTCGTTTGATTGACCGATCCCTTGGGAATCATTCTTAGCTGACACGTACGCGGTGAGCGCTTTATTATGTCGCTGTCTACTTTATTATTACCGCTATTTATTATGAAATTCACTTTACCTACTTGCCCTAGCGTTTTCTTAGTATTAATACATTACAATCCATTACAGATTTTTAAATTAATTATTTGTGCTAACTTTGTTCTTTTTTCTGTTATAGGTAAGTATCCTTTACATTAGGATCATGTTGATCATTCCAAGGTCGGTGAGTGACAAATACAGTTATTATTAAAGATAATACAAATCGTTATAAAAATTCTTGATAAATAAACGATCAATAAACGAGCAAAAAGAGATGTTAGAATAATAACAATTTAATTATAGTTAATATATAAAAATTAATTCCGTTTATGTATTAATTATAATTAAATTATTATTATTCTAACATCTCTTTTTGCCCGTTTATTGGTTGTTATTAAGAATTTTTATATTGCTTTGGAAATTGTCGAGCGTTATTATACAAATCATATTTCTATTAATAGCATCTATGGATATACAAGATGTTTCAAAACGCGACTTAAAATACTATAGCAATATAATTTTCGAAAAATTAAGTAAGAAAGTTATTTGTAAATTTTTATTTTAAGTTTTTTAGATATAGAGTTTTGAATAAAATTATGCTGAGAGAGAGAGAGAGAGAGAGAGAGAGAGAGAGAGAGAGAGAGAGCTATATTTTTTACAGCTTAAAATAAAGAGGTGGTCGTCTAAATGTAATCCATAATTAGATTAAACTTTCATTATTTAAAAAAATGTTGCGTAAAATAAAAATTTAAAAATAACATTCTTTTATATTTTTGAGAACTTTCTTGCTAAAATATTTTGAATCGTGAATTTTCTGTCATCCTGTATAAAACTTGGTATTATTAATACCATGCAAATTTTATTTATTGACTAACAAGTAGAACACCAGGTGACGGGGTCGGGGATTTTGATGCGCTTTTTACAGGCTGTTCTTGAGCGAAAAAAAACGATACGTGTCTGGCCGTTTCGGCTATTGGCCCATAGTTTCGAAGGAATGGATTTTTAAAATAATTATTGTATTAATTTGAAAAACATACTGTATAAACGAAAATATCATGAAGTATCTTTATAAATTTCATTTAATGTTATTAGTTTTAATTACTTTTCGATTGTAATGAAATTTCATGAAATTACGTATTAGTATTATAGATAATAATTAAACACTTATTTATGGAATATTTATTATTATCATCGTTATTGTTGTCGTTGTTGTTAGTCATGAACGCATAAATAAGATTGTAATGAAAATTGTTACAGTTTCTGATGAAATTAGAAATTGGAAATTATGATTAGGAACAAGTAAGTCATATGTTTGTAACCTTCTTTTGATTAATATTAATCGATTTATTAATAATAATAGAAAACTAATAGTGTTTTGTATACATACATTGTACGGAATGATATAAATCATAAAAACAAGAAAAACATAAATATTTATTGCATTGTGAACATCTTACGAATGAATTTTAGAATCAATTTCATTTTAGAATAAAAAATTTGGTTCTCATCAAAATTGATTCCTGAAAGAAGCTATTTTCATAATGTCAATCAAATCTGCTTTCCGCCAGATATTATAAAAAGTTATTGTGTCTGCAACAAAAATTTATTCGTAAGATGTTCACAATACAGTAAATATGTTTTTCTTGTTTTTATGATTTATATCATCCCGTATGTCTACAATGTACGTCTACAAAATATGATTAGTTTTCTATTATTGTATTATTAATAAATCGATTAATGTTAATCAAAAGAAAATTACAATCATATGACTTTACTTGTTTCTTATCATAATTTCTAATTTCATCAGAAACCGTAACAGTTTTCATTACAATCTAATTTATGCGTTTATGTGAATAACAACAACGATGATACACTGTTAGAAATGTTCTTAAATTTCATTAACTTTTAATGTACATTGGTGAATGAAGTTTAATTTCTCTGTAACTGAAAGGACTATTAATGCACATGACATAATACTGCATTTTCTTATTAACAACTATTTTTACCAAAATGATAATATACGGTAGGGTAGACTGGGGAGTAAAGGGCCACTTTTGACATTTTTTGCTGTAAAATAAAGAATATTTAACTCACACAGATCGTGTTGATATTTTTCGAAACTAGAGTCCTTTAACTATAAAATACATGCAAGAAAGTATGCATATATACCTTTCATTAGAAAGATATCGTAAATTTTACAGAGGAAGTCATTCGGCACTTCTTACCCCATATGTGGGGCAAGAAGTTCCACATAATGGGGT
>NW_017300311.1:541823-546409 GCF_001594075.2 Trachymyrmex cornetzi
AAATCGGAGATGAAAGTCGCATTCTGAATAATTTACCTGTCTCTCTGCGTAACGAACACCACTAATGCTAATTCTACAATGAGTCGATAATCGAAAGTAATCGGTAACGTTTCGTATTGTTAGCTATTGGTCAACTTCACTAATAAGATTATCGACTTAGGATTATCGACTTGTTATAGAATCAACATTAACGAATATAGAACAACCATGGCACTTTTACCTCAACAACCATGGCACTTTTTACCCCAATAAGTCACGCAAACTTTGCGGCATTGTTATTAAAAAACTATAATAGAAATAACAATTCTAATAATCACACTGTTAAAACAATAGAATAAGATTAATAAATACACTTATTTAATCTATCTAGGTGCAAAAATGATCCCTTCAGACCAAAATAACTGCGGTGCTAATATCTTACTTTTGGCTCTCAAACACATGGTCACATCCGTGCAAGTTTCCTGACGGTTATTAGGCAGTAACGAACTGTGTGACATAAGATTCGCACTCTTAGTTGACGAACTGGCGGAATTTTCTAGTGAATGCCTTATTACCGAGATACAAGGGGTGAACCTTTTTCCCCGGGGACCTTTACTCCCCGGTCTACCATACTTTTCATTTACGCATATAAATGACATTTAATTAATCGTAATTGAAATAACTATTAATGTACATATTAATGAAATTTAATGTACTTTTACATTTACGAATGTTAATAATATTTTAATTAAGCCTAATACTATTAACACTTAACGTTTAATACGTTTACGTTTCTTACATGTCATTAACGTAAATTACTTTTCAGTTACAGATCTCGTACTTTTCATTAACGTATAAATTAATTTCTATAATAACGTGTTCATTAATTTCAATACACACGTTCATCACATTTAAGACTACTGTAATTTAGTGTTTATTTACATCATTCATTACATTTAATTTCGTGCATAACCACATGCTTCCTTTACATGTTAATTAAAATTCATTGAGAAATTTCTAACAGTGTAACGATGATAATAATAAATATTACATAAATGTGTATTTAATTATCTATAATATCAATATATAAACAACTAAAAATCAATACGTTTAAATTTAAAAACAGAGAATTATTTGAAAGGCATACACCACAACGCAAGATGTTAGTAGCTATTATTTTATATTTCAATCGAATTCACATTAATAAACGTTTCGGTCTTAAATTAGACCATCTTCAGTATTATAATACGTTTCCCTCTCACTTACGCATATATGTCGAACAAAAGATGCAAATTTGAGTTTATTACACGTTATATCTTGTAAAATTTGTCACGCAAAAACGCTCATTTAACTAAATATATTTTCTCAGGAGAATTAACTAAAAAGTGAAGGTAGTCCAAAATTTGTTTCGTCCTATGCTCCAGAGAAATTTGTTTATTGTTACGCTTAGTCAGATAATCCACGATTCATCTTTAATTATTAAACACAAAGTTTCCTGATTTTAATAAATATGAATGTTATTAATTGATAATAATAATTTTATTTAAAAACAATAAGTAATGTAATACCTGTGTTACAATGAACTTCCAATGAATATTCTCAAGACGTGGATAACTTGTTATAATAATTCAACTAGTAAAGATGTTATATTATTTCCCTCTAATCATGACAGACCGTTTAAACAATTTCCGTAGAGAAGACAATTTAGAGGGTAACTCAAGAGTTATGTGGGAGAAGTAATATTAAGTAGAGGAAAGTATGCCTCTGGTAATCGTTCAGTATCATTTTGTTTGTTTATACCATTAATTTGTTTTTTGATAAATATCATTTCAGACGTAAATCTCTTTTGAAAAAATGGTTCTGTATCTAATATTTGAATATTCTCCCAGTTTAATTTGTGACCATATTCAAGCTGATGCTCTGATATTACCGTACGCGAATCTTTTAATTTTCTAATATTCGCCATATGTTTTTTTATCCTCGTTTTAACTTTCCTTTTTGTTTGACCGACATACGAAAAGTCATAATCGAGACAGCTTATTTTATATACAACGTCACATTGCTCTATTTTCTCTAATTTATCCTTACCTAATTTAATAACCGAATTCAAGGTATTTATAGGTTAATACGCTACTTTAAAGTTATTCTTCTCCGCGATAGTTTAAAATTTTTCAGAGATTTCGTTTATATATAGTATTGTAAAGTATTTTTTTATCCGTATAACAAATCAAACTAACCACACTGAAAAAAAGAGTTTGGTTGGATTATTTGGAAATCTGATAGATTCAACTAGTATGTCTGTTCAAAAACGGACGAATCAGAATTCTTGTAAGAATTACTGAATGAATTTGATTAATTCCTTCTAATTAAATCTACCAGAATTTCTTATTGGTCTAATAATGCCTTCCCGTTGAATCTACCAGATTTTCTTGTTGAGCGCAAACAATTATTTTCGTAAACTCTATCAGAACTTCTTATTGATCGAATAAATTTTTCCCGTTAACTGTAGATTTTCTTATTGGTCTACTTCAATAACGTTCGTAAATGTTAGAATTGTTCATCCAACTTGCAATTTTTTCACAGGACTTCACTTCACGATACATATTATATATGCTCGACCACGACATCGATACGCGATGTATGAAAAATAACGTAATTTATCGCGAATAATGTATCTCAGACTGAGTTTTGTTGGGGTTACAGGCGTCGCGTCTCGCGGAAATATAACTCGCGATAAAGTTCGGCGATTGCCTGAGCAGATAATATATGATTTTATTTTACGATATGGCACCACGCCGATTAATTAGTTTACACGAAACACTGCTGATGCTATCAAAGCAAGACAATTGGCCTCAAGGTCCGTTCGCGTGTTGCGTTCGCCAGCGATGACAACAATGATGAGATTGCCGTTAAGGAGGTTGTAAGGAGAATGCAATATGTTAAGAATTTCTTGAAATTTGGAACATAGCTTTATCTACAAAGCATGCTTTTATGTAAATTTTTTCAGATTTTTTGACCAGCGCATTTTTCTGTAAATTAATAACAAAATTCTGGATTTTATAATAGACTGAATAGACTATCTCTCTTTTTCTTATAGGAGACTCGATTCTATGTATCTGTTTTCAACAAATATTAATATTTGAAATGTTAAGAATCGAATAAATTTATGTTTAATATATAAAGTGTAGCATATTAAAAATATATTTGAAGATTAAAACAACTTTTACCACTCAGTTTATTAACAATAGTAAAAAATATAATCAAAGATGTGATACTTCTGCCATTGAAACTATTTGATGAAGAAAATGTGGCAACGTTGTTTCATCATAGCGAATCAAGAATATTCTATCAGTTGAGTAATGCCGTCAAAGTCTCACTACAAATGCTTCTAAGCATTTGATTTACTAATCACAGAAAAAAAATTGTACTAAATAATTTGTCAAAGAACGCTTCAAAACATTTATAGCGTCACGTTAACCTTATCTACCCGTCAGACATTGCAATCAGACATTGCAGTTTGCAGTGTTACCAACTTCGATTTTTCAGTTTTACATCGTTGCCAAATCATTTCTTGAGCTAAAAATATTTATTGTTCTAAAAAATATATGTTTATCTTTGAAACTTTTACACAAATAAACACTAATATTTTTTGCATTTTAATTGCATTATAATCCATATTTCTTTAAATTTTAGTTATTTATTTCTTCAAATTTTAATGTTCAAATGTTGGCTACACTCCATATTTCTTTTGTATTAAAGCATTCCCCTCTTACTGCCCGCCTCAGCCTTACAACCTCCTTAAATAACGTTGCGATCCGTGCGCGTTAATTCGCCACGCCTCCTTAACTTTACGTATCCGCTCGACTCGCGCGACTTGCGCGAACTTGCACAATGATGCAACTAAGATGCGCTAGCGTTAATAAGAATTCTGGTAACGTTGCGCATGTCTAGTGAATATAACTAGAAGTTTTGTAGATTCAATTGAAAAATATTAAACAGATCCTTATAGTATAATCTACCAAACGGTCTAGTCATAAAATTTCGAGTCTTGTTATAATAACCAGAAATTCTGCTAGATTTAACCAAAATGCATTTAACCATATATATCTTGTTGATATAATCAAACCATTTTTCTCAGTGCAAGACTCCTTATAAATCAAAGAATTGGAAAGAATACGGGCGTTAGGAGTCAGGCGCAGAAGACGTCGCGCAAATAATACACCTATGAAGCTTGAAACTTCTTTATTCGACAAACGCACTTACATGTTTCGGCTCATTTTTGAGCCTTCCTCAGAGCAAACACAAACTAACATATACAGTGATGGGAGAAAGTTCGGCAACGGTCAAATATCTTGGAAAATAATGCTTATGGAAAAAAATGTTCAATACAGAAGTTTTAGCATATCAAGCGGTCTATTATATGGTTATGTTGAAATGACCTTCATGTGACCTTGAAGGACACCGTGAAGGTCAACTTTGAAATCTTAAATGGAAATACCTATTTTCTCTTACATATTCTTAAAGCTGGTGTCAAGACGTTTCCGAAACACTGGTTACAAACTCTTTTTGCTTGAGATCTTCCTGAGTTACGAACCTTTAAAGTTTAA
>NW_017300311.1:546501-561257 GCF_001594075.2 Trachymyrmex cornetzi
TTTCCATTTAAGATTTCAAAGTTGACCTTCACGGTGTCCTTCAAGATCACATGAAGATCATTTCAACATAATCATATAATAGACCACTTGATATACTAAAACTTTTGTATTGAACATTATTTTCCATAAGCATTATTTTCCAAGATATTTGACCGTTGCCGAACTTTCTCCCATCACTGTATAATATATAAAGTAAAAGTTATCCTGTCATGGTGAGCTCCTCTACATCGAGAATTTAAGTGCCAGAATTAAAGCCTTTTTGTTTAATTCTGGAATTTAAATTCTCGATGTAGGGGAGCTCAATATGACAGGATAACTTTTACTTTATATATGTTAGTTCGTGTTTGCTCTGAGGAAGGCTCAAAAATGAGCCGAAACATGTAAGCGCGTTTGTTGAATAAAGAAGTTTCAAGCTTTATAGGTGTATTATTTGCGTGACGTCTTCTGCGCCTGACTCCTAACGCTCATATTTTTTCCAGTATTTTTTTATATTGTTATCATTAGAATCATTATTATTAATAGTCCCATTTACATGTAAATCCTTTTCCCTCGATAACGTTTTTATTCTATTATTAATTGTGGAGAAAATTATGTCGAGCGGATCATCATTAGAAAGTAAATCATTGGCCATAGATTTAATATTTTTATTGTGATATTCTGGATGTGACAGAAAAAGAATTCCATCTAGCCGATTATTACTCCTCTTTTATGTTCTATTGGATGGTTTAAGATAAGTGGTTCTTAAGATAACGTCCCGAATTTGCAGGTTTCTTATAATTGTCGAATTTAATCTGACCATCTTTCACCTTCAAACTTACATCAAGGAAATTCACAGAACCATCATCATTATGCTCAACAGTGAATCTCAATCTATCATGATAAGAGTTAAAACTATTTAATATTTCATAAATCTGGTTGTTCGGTACTGCTAGTAAAATGTCATCCACGTATCGATAATATTAGGTGTTAAACTTAATTCCAACGATGACGAGTTTCGACGATGAAGTCACATGTCTTTTGTAGTTTAGACATCACTGAAAGTGATTCAATCCTCACCGGTTAGATTTCTCGACGCCAAAGAGATTTTCCAATCGATTGAAAATGAATTGCGATTAGCTGTTTTTCCGACATGTGCTTCTTCACTACTTTGACCTCAAGAAAACCGCAGCTGAAGCGCATCGCTTATTATCCGAAATGTATGTTGATGAAACGCCATCGAAACCAACATGTAGAGTTGGGTTTGAACGCTTCCGAAACAGTGATTTTGATGTGAGAGACAAAGAACGTCCGGGACAGCCGAAAAAATTTGAAGATGTCGAGCTGCAAGAATTGCTTGATAAGAATCCAGCTTAAATACTTTTAGAGTTGTCGAAACAGTTAAATGTTACTACAATGGCCGTCTCAAAACGCTTGCATGCCATGGGAAAGATTCATAAGGAAGGGAGATGGCTACTACATGAGTTATCAGAAAGTGGCAAAGTGCCATTTCAAATCGTTTGACTATTGCGACTTCTTTGCTTGTCAGGCAAAGAAAAAAGAGTTTTTTGTGGCGCATCGTGACTGGCGATGAAAAATGGATTTATTTTGACAATCCCAAGCGGAAAAAATCATGGGTGGACCCCGGCCAACCATTCGTTTCAACGCCGAAGAGGAATATTCACGGGCATAAGACCTTGCTGTGCGTTTGGTGGGACCAGGAAGGTGTGCTGTATTACGAACTCTTGGGTCCAAATGAAACCGTTACAGCTGATCGCTACAAACAGCAATTATACCGATTGAGTGACAAATTGATGCAAAAAAGATCACCCGTAGCCAACAATCGACGCAAAGTCATTTTGTTGCATGATAACGCTCGACTGCATGTCGCGAAAAGCAGGCACTTTGAGAGCTTGAATGGGAAGTTCTGCCGCACCCAGCGTACTCTCCAGACTTGGCACCGTCGGATTACCATATCTTGCGATCGATGCAACACGCACTTACGGACACACACTTCTCCAGTTACAACAAAGTCCAAAATGGATGGATGAATGAATCGCCTCGAAAGACACCGCGTTCTACCGTCGTGGGATTGCCCTGTTGCCGGAGAGATGGGAAAAAGTAGTAGAAAATGGAAAAAATTACTTTGATTAAGGTATTCATTCATCTTCCCTTTGAAACAAATCGATTTTCGAGACGAAAAAACGATAGGAATTAAGTTTAACACCTAATAGATTGGAATCTTAACATTTATGTTGTTATATATGAATATTTTTTTCAAATTCTTGAATTACCAAATTTGCTAAGATAGGAGACAATGGAGATCCCATGGGCATACCAAAGATTTGTTTGAAATATTGATTATCAAATTTGAAGTAGGTTGAGTTGAGAATTAATGAACTAACGTTGAGAATTAATGAAATAACAGTTGAGAATATATATTCTCTATTATTCATAAAGTTGAGAATTAATGAAATAACAGCTACCAACATTTTGCGTTGTGGTGTATGCCTTTGAAATAATTCTCTGTTACTAATATATAATTTCATGAAATTTTATTACAAAATCAAAAAGTAATTAAAACTAATAACGTTAAATGAATTTTCTGAACGTACTTCATGATATTTTCATTTACACAGTACGTTTTTCAAATGATTACAATAATTATTTAAAAAATCGATTTCTTCGAAACTATAATGGGCCAATGGCTGAAACGGTCGGACACGTATCGTTTTTTTTTCGCTTAAGAATAGCCTGTATAAAACGCATCAAAATCCCTAACCCCGTCACCTGGTGTTCCCCTTGTAAGATCTATTTGGTTGATAATTGAAGCAACGAAACTTCAATTTCGGTATCTCTTCTCTCCCAAATTCCCCCGACAAACTTCTTGATGAATCGTAATACCCTAGGAGATTTTAATGCGGTATTAATTTGTCATGTTGCTATTTCATTATGTTCATTATTGGAACAACCGTGACTGGCATAATAAGCATAATTTTGCACAAAGATGTACGATTAAGCCTCTATTGGAAAATACCGCAAAATATTAGGAAAGGATATCGTGCATAATATAATTAGCGATTGATGGAATTTAAATAAGAATTCCTTCAAATTCCGCGCGCGGTATGAATGAAATTCCGCAGCGGAAACGTTAAATCTCTCGCCTTTCCCCTCTGGCGGATCGATATTATTTCGTATCTTGGTATTCGGCCGTACGTAACGGCCGGTAATAACAAAGAGGCTTAATCATTTAATCAAGATATTAAATTATTCAGATCATTGCGTAAATGCGGAGTCCTCGTTGTATCGTTTGGGAACGATATTTTTTTCTGCAGCGACCGAGGCTAAGGGTCGGAGGGCATCGAGAAATAGGAGGCATTCCTTGAATTACGCCGTCGAAAGGTAGATTTTGTTTTTCGCGTCGAGGTCGAGCCTCGTTTCCATGAACATAGAATCCGGCCCGTCCTGCGGGACGAGATATACGAGCACGCCGGAAATTCGGTGGGGACGTTGTATTCCCAGGCCGCGTGAAAAGTTATTTCAATTTTTCAAGTAGGCGAAAATGTCATTTATCAACGTCGCCCGTACTCTTTTTAATAATGTTGCGTTAAGGTGATGAGAAGAAAATGAACTCAAACCTTGCTTCGCCAAAATAAGCATATCAATTGTAAGTTGTATTATAGAGGAATAACAAAATTATTAATGCCGAATTAATCTCTGGATGTTAGAATGCAAACCGATTTTTTTGTTTTTTATCGTGTAGAGTAATCTTTCTCAAAATCGTCATTTATAACATGAGTTTGACCTGAGAATTGATTATGTCATCAATTGGGATGAAAGAAACTTTCTAGAATTAAAACTTTTTGAAATTAAGACTAGAGAAAAAGATCGCTCAAATTAACGTTAAAATTAATTGAGGCCGCGAAAAATGGTTCAAGTTCTCATTTTCGATTCTAAATGTTCTCAGAAAAATTAAATTGTCAGAGAAATTGCGTTTCTTGAAGATCTGCTCGCATTTGCTTGGGCAAAATTTTTAGTAGATGTTAAAGTCGCTAGTACTTTTATAAAAAGGCGTAATGATATATGAAATATTCTGTATACACATAAAATTGTAACATTAAATAATTTTTATAACATGATATTCAATTTTTTTTATCTAATCGAAATTAATTTTTCTGCGCGATTCTTTAAGCACTTCGCTGTATATTTCCTCGACTATTTGAGAAGAAACCACTACAGCGAGCTCGGGTGGTCGATAAATAACGGCGAAGGTGTTAAATGGATGACGTATCAGAGCAATAAACGACGTGACTGCGTTAAGTCGCTCTACCTCTCGTAATTAAATCTCTGTAAATTGAATTAGCGCGTAATCAGGTCCACGAAGTGGAATATAATGTACCAAAAGTGCAACGAAAATACTCTACCTTTGACAAATCTCGGATTTAACTTCCATTTAGAATTGGAATCAAAATTTTATAATATTTATCTTTGTGTAACTTACGATTTATTATTCATATTGTTGCGCCCGATGCATGAGATCGCACTCGTATTGTAACGCGCACTCCCGAGCCGCGGAAATAAACAGACTCAAGGATTAAGGAACAAGAAATAAGAAGCCGTTTATTCAGCATCGGCAACACCACGAGACCTTTAGTACAGGAATACCGTAATGGTAACATGCGTAATTGGTGGAGAAGCACGTTCGAACGTTCTGACAGCTCTCCGAAGATCAGCCTGCCGTCCACGATAAACAACGGCCTGGCATCTTGGCAACGCAACACCACGGGTGTCGGTACAGCACGGCATGCGACGGAGCGCGGGCGTAACAATATTAAAAGTACTTATGATTTCAATTTTATTTTTTCAATTAATGAAAAATTTACTAATTAGTAATGTAAAATTTACGTTAGTACTTCCCATATGATTTAAACGGCTCTTTCTAATTTTAAATCACCCTTTGTTTATTTTTGCTTTGCTATATTATCATGATATAATTTTTCCTTGCGATGTTATAAATCGATGTCAAATAATCTATTACATCTTATTGTTGTGCATACTTTATATGTTCCTAAAAAGCGTTATTAATTAAATTAAAATAAATGATATTGACGATAAAATTCGCTCAACCACGATTTCATAAAGAGTGAAGAGGCTATAATAGATTAGCCTTAAAGTGCATGTGTTAGTAATTTGATTGTATCGCGCATCGGTTGCATCTCGGCATTCTCGGCTCGGCGATTTACCGTCTCGCTGGCGACCTTGGCTTCCCATTACGCGCTGATCCTGACCGCGGCTTTCATCCGTGAAAAATAGCCGGCGAATGATGTTAAACGGCTAACATATTACGAGGCTAACCGCCGCGGGCGGTCGCCTCAGCCGTATCGCCCCGAGAGGAGCTGCACTCCTCAATTAAATTCCCTTGGGAGAATTAAATCACGCGCGAGAGGATAGCGGCACTTCTACGGCCGATGGGAAACTCTCCTTTCGGGAAGATGGTAGACAGGTGGCAAAACCGAGGGAAGAGAAGAGAGGAGATAGAAGGTAGCTGGAGAAGTAGGAAGACACTGTGAAAATGATTTAATTAAATCGATTATTAAGGGGGGCCGTGATCCGCTCGAGAGTCGACAGCTATCTTCACTGCGCGCGCCTAAGCCACGATATTATGCAAAATAATGTAAAACTATTTCGTAATCTTTACGGTCGCCTTCACTCTCCGACCAAGTAGTAAACGTGCGTGTCGTGCCAGTCCGCTTTATTACCGCTCGTTGTCACTTCGGTGTTGCATTTTGACATTCTCAAGGAGGAGGAAAAGAATCTCGATGTGCTTGACACTCATGGATACTTAATCTTAATTTAAGATTATCTTAACAAATAAAGAAGGTAAATTATGAGATAGAAATTGTTAATCATATAGAATGCGGCATTTTCAGTTAAAATATAAAAAATATTATGTTGGTAATGTAATTAGATTTTAAAACTATTTTTCAATGGTTTTAGGTTTTAGAACTAATTATTATACTTGCTTTGTTATTGTCCTCGCAAAATATATCTTTTTTTTCACTATATAATAAATAGGTACAACCTCTGTCTTTTGATCGTAAGTATAAAGCATCTTTAATTTCAGGGTTGAAATCGTGTTTCTTTTAAAATGTTTAACAAAACATTGTTTTTTTTTGTTGAAAATATGTTCTTAATGTTTTAAACATATTTTAAATAATATTTAAAGAAAACATGTTTTAAATAATACTTTTAAAAAGCTTGTTTAATACATTATTAAAACATTCTAATATTCATAAACCATATATTATCTTATTTCAACTAATTTCAAGATCATCTTAGGTAAAGTCTTAAGAACTTAATTAAGATGCTAATTCGAGATATTCTTCAATTGCGGCCGGGTTCCAATGTTTCCACCGACCCCCTTGATGGTTAAAATATGCTTTTGATCGGCCGTTTTACTTTTAATAATATCTCATCCATCGATGATATAATTCGTATTCTAATGTACACTGTCAGTGAAAATCTATAGTATACGTAACATGACTACAGATTTTCAGGCCGCGGTCCGTTTAACGCTCACACGCTTAAGAACCATTTCATTCCTGTTTGTCAAATGTTAAACAAAGACAAATGACACTTATGAGCGTTATGAGCATGAATCGAACCACGGCGTCCATGGCCCCAGCATTTTCAGATGGCAGTGTATTGGAATACCGCCATAAATCATAATCAATTTTATGAGAAATACACATTATATACAAAGATAACTACATTGATATTATTCACCTAAAATCTATGTTAAACATTTCCTTTAAAAAAAAAACATAATTTATACATGTTTAAAATTTGTTTAAAACATATGTTTGTTTAAAACATGTTTAAAACATTTGTTTTAAATACAAATATTTTAAATACAACAACCCTGCTTATTATATTTTCTTGGAAAGAACGACAATAAAAGTTAAAGTAAGACTAACAAAGTATTAAAATTGTTATAAAAATAAATATTATTTTTTAATAAAACTGTTTTTAATTTAATTTTTTTGTATAGAATATGGAAAGTTCATAGGGTGTTTTATTTTTGTACTTTTTCGCTTATTTGTGTTGAACATTTCTCGATCAATGTTTACTTAACATTGAATAAATTAGGCTGTAATTTTGAATCCGTAAGATGATATCCATAAATATCTCGTTATCTAATTACAATTGAAATTAGCTATCTAATTTTTTAGATCTCTTATTACTTATACTGCTCTAACTCTCTAAATCTCAAAGAATGAAATCTTACTCGAAGAGACTGAAAATTTAGCCTGTCTTGAAAAAAAAATTAAAATACGGCCATTCTTGTTCAAAAGTGGTAGATTTTCACTCTTTTTAAAATGAGATTTATTCTTTTGGAATTAGATTCACTCCGAAGAAGTGACTTTTTTGGAGTGAGGTTCCATCTACCCCTGGTCCTTCGGAGTAAATCTCGTTCCAAAAGAGTAAATCTCACTTTAAAAAGAGTGAAAATCTTGAATAAGAGTGTCCATATTTTTACTTTTTTTTCAAGATAGGCTAAATTTTTAGTCTCTTTAAGTGAGATTTCACTCCACGAGATTTAGAGAGAATACTTTTCCAAATTTAGCCTTTTATTTTTCAAAAACGTTAGGTTTTTTTTTAATTGGACTCAAAATTAACTGATTTTCTTCTATCGCGCTACCCTGGCCTTTGATAATGGCGCTTAATTTCGTTAGCCCGAGTCTCAGAGAACTTTCTGATTTCGACCAGCGTCTCATACATATAGCATAAAAAGGGACTATTTCGCGACTTAAAAATTGTTTAAAAAATTTTGTAAATAATTTTTATCGTCATAACTTTTCGAAAGGCGTTAGCATACATTCAGTATTGCACAAAAATTATCACAGAACTCTCAAAACTGTCGATAATTGGACAGCATCTCATCTTTTTTTCTGAAAATTATATTTGTATTTTTGGGCTAAAATATTATTAAAAATAAAAAATAACATTATTTGTCGCCAGAACTCTTTCGGAAACTCATCTAGAACTCTTTGTTTTTCAAAATTCTACAAGAATCTATGGTCAAAATTTGCGTAGGACAAAGTGAAACGCTGCGTGAATCTGGCGTCTCAGTTTGCACTTTCACTTTTTTTCACTTTAGAGGGCAGAACTATTAGTTTTATGCTTCTAGAACTATAGAACTATTGAAATTACGTTCAGAACTCTCAATATTTTATGAGTTTCCTCCAAATGATACGCCATCTTCACACACACTCACCGAGCGCTAGAATATCCCAACAGTTTAACGAGGAATTAAGCTTCTGAAACACGCACGGAATGTTCGTCGGTATACGGGTGTATTTTCATATAGGTTTCCGCATGGTTATAAAGTCTTTTTTTGTAGGTTTGTTGGGGCTCATGCTCTTCGAAATTCACCATTGGAGATTTGTTGTCCGGCTTGACTCGAACGAGCTTTTGTTTGCATGTGTAAATCTCTCCGCACGTCGACGAGAGCACGCATCGTTCGCTGTTTCTCTACACAATCACGTCGGTTTAAGTTCGACTTGGTTAGCCCGATCTAACTCCATCGTGACAATTCGATACGTGCAGCAATGCTCTTGGCTAGTCATTGTTTCTTTAGACTACATCAGGTCACAATTGTGTTTACATGGCCATTCGATGGGATCTCAATCTACGAAAGGAAATAATAGATGATTAAAGATTCTTGTGCAACTTAAATTTTTCATCGTGCGGATGATTAATAATATTACTGAGATATATTTTTTAAGCAATAATAAGATTTTTATTCGGACCGGCAAGAATTAAACACTAAGTATAAGACTATTCAAGCCTATGACGGTCAAAGCTAGATCTTTTTTGCCTAAACAATTCCTAGTGAATTATCTATATCCTATATATATACATACATGCATATATATCATATTTTTGTAGTTATTCAAACTGCGCACCGAAATTTTTCCGGACTCTATCTAACGCAATTGAACTACTGCAATAATATCACAAGTTAAATTAAATTGACAATATGCTGAAAAAAACCTTAAATAAATTTATTGCGAAAAATATTACCTCGGCCGGGATTTGAACCCGGACCTCTTGTAATCCGTACGAGCGTCCTAAGCCACTAGACCACCGAGGCTAATATTTTTTAAGTATAGAATTATGAGAATTATATTATTTTAATAATAAATGATACGAAAGAGAGACAGAAATATCACATAATAATTATATAATAGAGAGAATTTTTTTCTAGTAATTTCTTCGGAAAAAAGTTAAGTGTTTCAATATTTTTACTTCTTGGTCTTTTCCAATAATACAAGTAAAAAGGATAATAACAGAATTTACTGTAAAACTGTTAATTCTGTCAGCGATTTTAATATAAAATTTGTTATGTTGAAATGATTTTTACAATTTCATAACTTCTATTCTGTAAAGTCAACAAAACGAAAATTGTACGTGTATGTACATATAAAAGTAATATTTTAAATAAAAATTTACACGAAACATAACTAAAATCTAAATACTTTAAAAAATTCGAAGTACAATGTAATTTCTCTCAACTATGTTAAAAACTGTTGAAACACAGTGTACTTCTCTGAATGTGTATATATGATGTCTGGTGACCAAACTGACGTGGCACATGTTGATGGATTGCATTATAATCTATGGTATAAACGAGGAAACTGTTGTGTTTACATGGTCATTCGATGGGATCTCAATCTATGAAAGGAAATAACAGATGATTAAAGATTCTTGTGCAACTAAAATTTTTCATTGTGCGGATGATTAATAATATTACAGAGATGTATTTTTTAAATACAGAATTATGAGAATTATATTATATGGTTTCGTCTAGAGTTTCTTCATCTCCTTCTTTCATCGATGTTTGCTCCTTTTGAAAGATAGTACTTACTGTTTCATTATAGAAAAGTGCTCGTGCTACAAGAAAAGGAAAGATTGATTAATCGAAACGCTTATATAATTTTTTAAAAATCTATCAAAGTTTTAGGTTTGTGAAGTTTTTTTAAATAGTATTATGTTAAAAAAAAATATCTGTATATATACATTCGGAATAAATATTACTGTTTTTTAATTTGGATTATTGTATCAATATTATTTTTATTTCATGTTATAGAGTCGAGTAAAAATGAAAGCGCACCTAATTGTATTAGGTACACCAATGTAGTTAATATATTTAGAATTGTGCAAGGCACAATGTTTTGCGAAATTTTAAATGCACTGAATTCTAATATAGGTAACACGTGAACCTATTAAATTTTAATAACCGATTTATTAAGACCTTAATATAAAGATCTTAATGTGTTGAAAATTTGTAAATGAATTTATTTACAGATTTTCAGCCTATTAAGATCTCTCTAATGGGATACCTATAATTGAGCATCAAATTATTAAATTGCTTGTCAATTTAATTTGTGATATTACTACAGTAATTCAGTTGCGTTTCTAATGTTCGTTTTCACCAATGTAGATTAACTTTAATCTCGGTTCAACTTATTCTTCGTCTTTTTCTTATCTTTAGAACTAGAAAAAGAAGAAGAGTAAATTCAACCGAGACTAAAGTTAATCTACGTTGGTAGAAACGGACATAAGTCTGAAAAATTAGCTGGCCGCGCAGTTTAAATGACTACATATGTAGTTCATTAAACTTTTATCGAATACAGTTGGTGAAAAGATCGTCGTAAGAGATGTTCTCTTTCTTGTAATTGTTATCATTATCAAAATAAATGCACGAGACAAACTTTTTTACTTAAGACAATGTCTTATTTACAAGAAAAATAATTTTGAATAGATGATGTTCACTCTCCGACCAAGTAGTAAACGTGCGTGTCGTGCCAGTCCGCTTTATTACCGCTCGTTGTCACTTCGGTGTTGCATTTTGACATTCTCTAATTTTGAATAGATGATGTTGATCCTACATCAAGAAGTTTATTTGTCATATCTCTTTGTAGGAAGTTCCACTATCTTATCATTGCTCATTCCCCTTCCTATATAAAACTTCTTCTTACTTTCAAAACATTTAAGGATCTGTACTATGAGTCTCCAATAATAGAGGTAAAAATAAGTTGCGGAGGTCAGTGCGTTAGAAGTTAGAGGCGCACTGGTAGAAAAAGCCGTGGGCGGATTTTCCATTGCGCCGTCCGTAACTTTCCTCATACTCGGCTGCATAAACGCTCGCAAACATTTATGTGGTAATGTTTGTCAGACAGCGAGAGGTTCAAAGTTCAAAGAGTGGCCTGGAAGTTTGATGAAACTGAAAGAAATCTCTCCCGCATGTTAAGTAGGCGCTTTCAGTTCGAATGGCATTTACTTTGGAAGAGGTATTTGGTGAGGTACGTGCTGACGATTGATTTGCGAATTTATGTAACGACGGATATGTGGAACTTTGACTTCTTTCGTGGTATGCGAGGTATTTTATATGCCATATTCTCTTTCATGTACTGGTCTACTGAAGATGCTGAGACGTTGAAACATTATTCTTTTTTTACAGAAGTAAAGTAGAAGAAAAGGTTTGACGAATTAAATGTCTCAAAGATATAATTATCTACGAATAATAATATATATATATATATATATATATAGGGTGTTTGGAAAATAATGATAAATCTTTCGCAGAATGGACTAAACGGAGAAGAAAAATACTCTACCATTTTGCAATTTTCGCAATACAAGATATTAATTGCTGAAAATTGTACTTCAATAATTTTTTACTCAAATACTATCAACTTTACAGAAAAATTGCAAGAGATAAAGTTAATTTTCTTCTCATATAGGTCTAAGAATTTTTTTTATAATTTTTTCAGAATCTTTTAGTACGTTCTCAAGTTGTTAAAAATGAGAAAATGCTGTACTAAAAGTTGATAAAAAATTCTGAAAAAATTCGTAAAGTTCTATGAGAAGAAAATAAACAATTTTCGTCTCTTGCAATTTTTCTGTAAAGTTGATAGTATTTGAGTAAAAAATTATTAAAAATCAATTTTCGGCAATTTTTAGCAATTAATATTTTGTTAACTATTGCAAAAATTGCCAAATATATATATATATATATAGCTCTCTCTCTCTCTCTCTCTCTCTCTCTCTCTCTCTCTCTCTCTCTCTCTCTCTCTCTCTCTACATAGAGAGAGAGAGAGAGAGAGAGAGAGAGAGAGAGAGAAGCCCCCTATTATGAGATAGGTGCCTAATATAAGATAGCGGCGTTTTTGCTAAACTAATAAACGATATCTATATTGGTTCCACCATGAATTTATTGCTCTTGGATTGAAAACTATTTAGTAGAAAATTCATTATTAGATCATACGTATAGTCAATGTAAAACAAGATTTTAGAATTTGGATGTCTTCAAGTTTCATTCAGATGAGCATTTAAAACTTGTTTATTATTTAATTAATAAACATCTGGCAATAAATTCTTCATGTAGTGATAGAGTAAGGTCGTACTAATAGAAAAATACGGGATATGTTGAATTGTTTAATTACAGAAGTAAGATTTGATGATCGTAAAACCATAAGACGTGGAAATCGTAATACGAGGTACCCAGGGTATTCCTAATATGAAATAACCCATGCTCCTATGTTATAGTGAAAATCGTTGCTAAAGTATAAATGTTATTGTACAATAATAAAAAAGAGAACCGGAAAGAACGTCGAGTGCCTATATCTGCGACAGAGTTGGGCACATTTACGAATAAAGAATAACGAATAAAGAATAAAGTCTTATTCATATCTATGTGAACCTGGCACCCGACTTTAAGAAAAACAATTTTTTTATATGCATTGGATAGATCTAGGTTTGTAACCGATTGTACCACAGTTCTTTTCGTTTGTACCTCTAAGGGTTGAGAGAAAAAAAAATTAAAAAAAAAGTTAGCACCCCACTTTGAGATATTGAAATTTTCCAAACGCCATCAGATTCAGAATCGTTTGTACCGCAGTTTGTTTCGTTTGTACCCTCAAGGGGATGATTGTACCGAATTTTTAAAATAGGGGGGAGGGCTAACTTCGCTATTTTTAAAGATATCTTAAATCTGTAAACGGGTGCTGTTTTGGCATCACTTGTGGACGTTTGTACCACCGTCGGTTTCGTTTGTACCCCCAAGGGGGTGATTGTACCGGATTTTCAAAATACGGGGGAGTGCTAATTTCACTATTTTTAAAGATATCTTAAATTTGTAAACGGGTGCTGTTTCGGCATCGCTTGTAGACGGTACAAACGTTTACAAGCGATGCCGAAACAGCACCCGTTTACAGATTTAAGATATCTTTAAAAATAGCGAAGTATAGCACTCCCTCGTATTTTGAAAATTCGGTACAATCACCCCCTTGGGGGTACAAACGAAACCGACTGTGGTACAAACGTCTACAAGCGATACCGAAACAGCACCCGTTTACAGATTTAAGATATCTTAAAAACTGGTGAAGTTAGCTCTCACTCCTATTTTAAAAATTCGGTACAATCACCCCCTTGATGGTACAAACGAAACGAACTGCGGTACAAATGGATACAAACGATTCTGAATCTGATGGCGTTTGGAAAATTTCAATATCTCAATGTGGGGTGCTAACTTTTTTTAAAATTTTTTTTTCTCTTAACCCTTTGAGGTACAAACGAAAAGAACAGTGGTATAATCGGGTACAAACCTAGCTCTATCCAATGCATATAAAAAAATTGTTTTTCTTAAAGTCGGGTGCCAGGTTCACATAGGTCTTATTCATAAATAAAAAATAATATTTTATTCGAATATAAATTTATTTTGTGTATCTAAAATAAAATTAAATTCGAATAACGTTTATATTCGTGTATGTGGGAATAATGTATTCAAATTAAAGATATATTCGAATAAAATTTATTCGAACATACAATGTATTCGAATGAATAATATATAATTCAATATAGATATATAGATACATATAATATGTGTGTATTGTAAAGTATAATGTAGAACAACTTTTTTTATTAAACTTTATTTTACACTAAACATAGTCCAAAGTGATAACGAAGGTATGAAGCGTGGTGAAACTTATAGCGTACAATTAGTAACTAACAATGTAGATCTTTATTTTCGTACAGTGACCTCGTGACAGGCTCGTGAAAGGCTTGTGTTCTAGGAACAATATAATACAGAATAGAACAATACAAATAATACCAATAACGAATAATGCCTATAACGAATGATGCAAATAACGAATAATGCGAATGAAGAATAGTACGAATAACGAATAAGCATCAATAATACAATGGCGAATAATATGAATAATGAATAATATAAATAATAAATAATGCAAATAATAAATAAAATTCTATTTGATTAATATTCTAAATAAAAAATTATTTGAATAATGCTCAACTCTGATCTGCGATGCTTGATTCTAACTACCTGAAAATGAGTTCTGGATATAATCTATTGCATGCTCATTTTTCGCGCACACTGGCTGTGTTTGTTTGTATTAAATAAAATTTTTTAATTGCAATACTGGTATACTTTTTGTTTTACTATCGATTTCTCGGGGTATCTCATATTATAGGAGCACAATTTTTTACGATTTGCTTACTTCTTACATTTCTTTAATTTAAAAAAAATGGAACTTGAATTAAATTTTATGTAACGTTATCTTAAAGCTTATTAAATTCCCTTCAAAATGATTTATTAGTTTTTTAAATTCTGTCTGTAGACTTCTAGCATTTATCCAAAGTGAACTGGGTATCTCATAATAGGGGCCTTTTCTTTACATATATATATATATATA
>NW_017300311.1:561287-562505 GCF_001594075.2 Trachymyrmex cornetzi
GTTCGTCCTGTTGCGCTCGCTACGCGAGATCGCACTCACGACCGCGACGCGCACTCCCGAGCCGCGGAAAGAAATGGACTCAAGGATTTGTAAGAAATAACAGAGAAGGACTTTATTAGTATCGACGTTACAGTCCAAGAATAACGTAGAGAGTATGATCTGAGAAACACGTCCGAACGCCTTGACTTCTCTCTCAATATCTCTTTCAAACAACAGCGACTTGTTGCCTAGCAACACGTTCCTTCCTTCACGGACGGCGAACTCCAGCGTATATCGGGCGACGACGCAGTTTGGACATAACAATATATATATGCCCGAGTAGAAATTGTAGACGGGTCCTGATAGGGTCCAAACAAGGATACCCTGATGCCTGATCAGGCAATGATGAGGAAATCTTACCAGGCCCTGAGGGTTAATGTAACGTCCGGAACGTCTTCCGCCTGATCAGGCAGACCTTATCAGGGCCTTATAAGTAGCCCCTTTTTGCGCCTTATATTTTTTTACACAGTTCTGGTAGGGTACTAGTAGGGTATTGCTAGGATTAGATTAGGTTATACATTTGCGTTCGGAAACATTACCCTAGTGTCTCCGTATATCGTTTTATCCTTATTTAACATTCGGTAAACAATAAGAATAAAATGATACTCGGAAGCACTTGGATGATGTTTCTAAATTCAGTATTGATTAGGTTTTAGGAGTTTGACTGTATTTAAATTAAAAATGCCAAGAAATATTATGAATTGATTATTTTATTAATCTGAAAGGATATATAACTTATATATAATGTATGTATTATTATTTATTATATTATATGTATCAATATAACTTTTCTTTTTTAAAGCGTAAACAAATAAAAATATTTATTTGCTCTTTCTGTGCGCTTTCTTTTACGTTTAATTTTCGTCGGAGCAGCCGGTGTCCCTTATTTATAACTCTTGACAGTTTAACCAGACTAGAGGGTAATGTAAGGGCAAAGAAATCTGGTCCATGTAAGAATTACCTTAAAAAGATGTTGAGAAGGGTGCGCTGATTTGCACCGGCTCAGGCGCAAATCGGTAAAGCCATACTAGGACGTACCCTACTGTTCCCTGATCAGGCCCAAGTGGAGAATTCCCGACTAGAGCATACCCTACCACTTCCTGGTCATGATCTGATCGTACATTGAGCGTACTCGATCAAATTTCTACTCGGGTATATATATATATATATATATATATA
>NW_017300311.1:562875-568455 GCF_001594075.2 Trachymyrmex cornetzi
CAAAAGAGGCTACGAATGCGGAAATCGTAAAGTAAGTGCATCGAATCGTTTTGAGTGATCGTAAAGTGAAGTTGTGCGAGTTAGCTGAGACCGTGGGGATCTCAAAAGAACGGGCGGGATACATTTTGCACGATCTTTTGGAGATGAAAAAACTATCGGCGCGATGGATGTCGCGTTTGCTGACCGTCGACCAAAAACAGCAGCGCGTTCAACGGCCGGTTTGGCGTTGTTGCAGCGTAATCGAACGGACTTTTTTCGACGTTTTGTGACGAAGGATGAAACGTGGGTCCATTACCATACGCCTGAGTCCAATAGGCAGTCTGCAAAGTGGCTGGGAAGCCACGAAAGTCGACCAAAGCGGTCAAAAGACCAACGCTCGGCCGGGAAGGTTATGGCCTCCGTTTTTTGGGATACGCAAGGCGTAATCTTCATCGATTACCTGCAGAAGGGAAGAACAGTTACGGGAGAGTATTATGCAGCGTTATTGGATAAACTGAACGACGAAATAAAGAAAAAACGGCCCCATATGGCGAAGAAAAAAGTTCAGTACTATCACGATAACGCACCGTCACACACGTCCTTGAAAGCGATGGCCAAATTGGACCAATTACGATTCGAATTGGTTGCTCACCCATCGTATTCTCCAGACTTGGCCCCCAGCGACTATTATCTGTTTCCAAACCTCAAGCGGTGGCTCCAGGGAAAGAGATTCAGATCGAATGAGGAAGTCATCGCGGAAACCGAGGCGTATTTCGAAGGCTTGCACGTTTCGTATTACAGAAAGGGCATCGAAATGTTGGAAAATCGCTATACCAAGTGTATCGCCCTCGAAGGCAACTATGTTGAGGAATAAATATAACTTTGCCCAAAAAACGCTTGTTTTCATTAAAAATCTCGGGATTTTTCAGCCCATGTAGTATATATGTATATATATATATGAGTAAAATTATAAGAATTTAAAATTATAAAATAAAATAAATTTAATATTATGATAATTAAATTAACATTCACGATTTTAAGGACTTTCAATCTTTAAACATGTTATACAATAAGAAAATTGCGGGCTAATGAGAGTACAGCGTGGGTAATTGGGTGTAAAAAATTTTTTTAACATAAAAACTTAGTTACTCAATTGAAGATAAGTTATCTCTATTCCCATCGAACGTTTTGACTTTCATGGATCATCAGCAAGTAAATAGATGAATTATGTAGTGCTCCAGAGTCCGCCAAGGTTAAGTCGCTCGCAAATTATCGAAACTATAGCAGTAGCCGGTATCTAATCAAATAATAAAAATTATCAAGACTATCAAAAATTCCATACAAAGGTGTACAAGTGACTTACCTCCAAACGAACAGGGAACATGTATGAGAAGCTTTGGATATTTTTATTAATATGAACACAAGAAAAATTAGTATACAAATTAATATCCCGTGTAGAAAATTGTTAGGGCTTAAAAAAGGACCTGGTTAGTACGCCCTAAAATTAATCGAGCCCTATTAGGTTAGATAACTTAGGCCCTATATGGCATATAACAAATTGTTTATCAGGGCCCTACAAGGAAAAATTATCATCAGGGCATTATGAGGAAATATTATGGGAATTAATTTTATGGTATTTTGAAACGGTCACTCATCCAAATGTGAACCACCATTCGCGTTGCTTAACCTCTGTAATCGTACGAAAACTGCTACTTCGATGATCCATGAACACCGAATGTTAATGGATGTATAGTTGTGATATATCTGTCAATATAATCCTGTTAGAAATTTATGCAATTTAACTGAACATCCGGTCCGTTACTATTATATTTGTTATCAAGTACTATATATTAATTCCTTTTGAATACTATTATATATTAATTCCTCCTATACGAAAATAATGCAACTGGTTGTGAGCAAAATTAATTGGATAATTATTCAATTTAATATCCTCAACGCCCAATAATCAAAATTATATTCAGTAGACGCGTTTTTATGCAAAATGAAAGAATCTGGCAGAAAAAAAGATCGCTGTATCCTGCGAGATATTTAACTTAACTAAAAGTTAACAACTGTTTATAGATTAGGAAATTTGTTATATACTTATAGCACATATACTATACCGCTTGGCATCTCTAACAAATTCTTTCCAGGCCCTTATAAGTTAGCCCTAATAAATAAGTATTTATAAAGTTGATGCATCCCTATCAAATCCTGATAATGGCTTTATCAGTTATAAATAAGAAAGCCTTTCTTATAGCATCCCTAATAAATTCTTTCCAGGTTCCTATAAGTTGGCCCTAATAAATAAATATTTATAAAGTTGATGCATCCCGATGAGAGCCTTATCAGATATAAATAAGGAAGTTTTACTTATGACATCCCTAATAAATTATGATCGGGACCTTATCAGGTTAAAATAAGGAAATCTTTTTTATGGGATCATTAATAAATAATGATCAGGGCCGTATGTTACGTAGGGCTGTCCCTAACAATTTTCTACACGAGATATTCATAACGGTGAGCAATTTCGGTCTGTATAATGTGTTGCACAAGATTAACGAATACATTTAAAACCAACAAAGTCATGCAGTGATAATTAATTAAAGACAATATTACAAACAGCATACACCACTATGCAAGATCTTATTAGCGAAATAATATATAAATTTATTAAATATAAAAAGAATGATTTCGAAATATATTATAAATGTTTCGGTCTTAATTAGATCTTCAGTATACATATAATAAATAAATTAATTCAAACCAAGATTTTATCGTAATTAGATTGACAAATTAATTCAAACAAAGATGTTATCGCAATTAGATTGACAGATGCCTCAAATTATGAGACTAGAATCTTGTTAGTTACAATAAAAATTGACTTGAGAAACGCCTGTTACAATGACAATTATATGCAGAGTATATAAATTTGCCCTTTGACAGATTACATTCAATGTGTCCATAATTTGAGAAGAATGGCTAAGTGCTCGAACGCATAATTTCCAGATTCTAACTTGTTTGTTGAGGAAAACAAGGAATTTACGTAGTTCGGCTCTGCCGTGTCTCCATACCACGAATGTGTCGTCTACATCCTATTTTTCCTGTAACCGCCAACATCTTCATGGAGCATTTTGAGAAAGAGGCCCTCAGAAAAACATTCAAAAGACCAGAAGTTTGGTTCCGTTATGTAGACGACACATTCGTGGTATGGAGATACGGCAGAGCTGAACTACATAAATTCCTTGTTTTCCTCAACAAACAACATCCAAATATCCACTTCACTATAGACATAGAGGAAAACGGAAAACTCCCTTTCCTAGACATTCTTGTCTCTAAGAAAGCTAACGGTACCTTAGACCCTAAAGTGTACAGAAAACCAACACACACAGACAGATATCTACATGCCGAGTCGCACCACCACCCAGCACAAAAACAGTCAGCAATCAACTCACTAGTACATAGAGCTTTCACCATCTCTGACAAAGAACATCTACAGACAGAACTCAACCACCTCAAACTGATCTTACAGAAAAACGGACACGACAAAAAAGACATAACCAAAATAATCAATAAACATGCAAACAAGACAACGGTCTTTGACACACAACCAGACGAAAGGATCCTAACCATCCTCCCATATGTCAAAGGAACAACAGATTGGATTGGCAGGATATTAAACAAACACAATATCCGAACTATCTTCAAATCACCCAAAAAGATAGGACAAATCTTAAGAAATCCTAAAGATCAAAGACCTCCACTCAGTTCCGCAGGAGTATACAAAATACCTTGTTCCTGCGGGAAAGTATACATTGGAGAAACCGAGAGAATGCTCAACCTATGGATCAAAGAACACCAATGTGATGTCAGACTAAAACGCACCACGCAGTCGGCATTATCAGAACACAACATCGAAGCAGAACATCAAATACTGTTTGACAAAACGACCACAATAGTCAACAGTACATCATACTTTCCAAGAAAATATAGAGAAGCCATAGAGATACAAAAACACCCTAACAATTTAAATAGAGATAATGGCTAAAACATAAATAAAATATGGAAGACTATTCTCCCGTTATTGAAGACCGACCAATTCCATCACCTCTTTCCCATCCCACAACCCCTTTCCCCTCTCCGCCAATCCCCACCACCGCAACAAGCGTAATATAAAAAGGAACGGCCCGGAGTAACAGCTCAGTATCAGGCTGTCCCTCGCCCTGATAAAATGGACTGCAAGGTTCACGAAACGTTGGCATCTCAAGAATTGATCTGGACACGGAGGAAACCCGCGAAACGCATAACCATTATATAGAAAGCACCCGTGGAAGCCTCAAGAATGTTAATTTCTTTCTTTATTATATGCAATAGTTAAGAAGAGCGTAACAAATTCTTATATTACATACCTGCAGCGAGAATTTTAGCCAAAAAATCAGATTTGTTAAAAAAAGGATTGTCCTGGTTATAGATAATGATAACAAAATGTGCTCCCTACAATCAGTCTATGCTTATATACTGTTATATCCCGATAAAATCTTCTCTTTCCTTATTATACATATGTGATGTATACCTTATTTTTATCTTATCTCTAGATTAGTATTTTGTCTTGGTCTTGATAATTCATCCCTATTTTATCTTTACTTCGAAATCGAAAATTCCTTTTCTCTTTTATAGGGGGGTATATTTAGTTCCTTTATTTAAACATTCAAACCAACAGATAGATCACGTTATATATGCGTCACACAGATTATCTACTCTAAAGAATGTCTAAGAATATCCCACGATCTTTTTCAAAGAAGCCTTTCTATAAAATAATAAATAAAAGCGTATATATTTTTTTAACATTATATTAGTGATAATGTATACTACATTAGCGTTTAGCAATTAAGCAATTAACAGCAAAATAGAAATCTTCCTAAATACGAGGACGAATACCTTTTTCTTCTTTTTTTTTCTTTCTTCCAATAAAATTAAACCAATTTTAGATATATAATTCAGAATGTAGTAGATTCGCCTCGCATATGTTAGTTAAGAAAGACCGAATATTTATTATAAATTGAAACTCTCAACTATTACCTATTAAGATTAAACTTGTAGAGTGGGGAGTAGGGCTTACGCGGAGATTTGCTGCCTTATCTTAAGGAAATAAGCGCGAATATAGGTTCTACCAAATTTTGAGCAGTATTTATTGGTCCTGAAAGGACATTCCTACATTCATTTCCAAAATATAAAAGTAGCTGCCAAAAGCAGAAACATTCAGTCGTTCATTTATTCATAGAGCGGAAGTAGAAATCTATCCAGTATACCAGGTATGTAAATATGAAACCGGAATTTACCAATAGATGGCCATAACTGTCAATATAGTTGCCGTCAGACCGCGTCATTGACGCCATTTCCTTGTTCTGACATCTGATAAAGATTTTCAACTTACAACAATACAAGTTTCATACAACAGTATAGTTTGTAATAGCGTTGAACATGTCGAATTTTGTGCCTGGAAACTACGATTTGCGGACAGCATTGATTTTCTGTTACCATTTGAAGAAAACTGCTGCAGAATCGCATCGAATGCTTGTCGAAGCTTACGGTGAGCATGCT
>NW_017300311.1:569213-570122 GCF_001594075.2 Trachymyrmex cornetzi
CAATACTTCGAATAAAATATTTTTTATCATTTTCATGCAATAAACGTGTATTTTCTATTAAAAAATTCCGGTTTTATATTTACATACCTGGTAGTCAGAAATCAGTTAGATCAAGGTGAGAACTATCCTCGCGCTTCATCAGAAACAAACTCGTATGTTTTTTTTTCTTATTGTTCTGTTTTTCTTATTAAACGAAAATTAAATCAGTTAAAACCTAGGTCTCTGCTCTGCGTCTCATTCAATTACATACAAGTACATACCATGGTATACATTAGTATCCTAGGGGCTGTTGCGACTGTCGCTGCCAATAGCCTGGCCCCGTCTTATAATACTTTCTCGGAGTATTCATAATTATCTCACATCCAGAAGACTGTTACGACTGTCGCTGCCAATAGCATGGCCCCCGTCTTATGGCAGTTCTTCGGAACATTGATCATTCTTTTGCATTACTTCCATGCCTACTAAAGGCGGACGAACACAGCGAGAGAAGAGATAAGATTTCAAATAAAATCAGCTCTCATTTCAAATCACTATCCTTTCCCCTATTTCCAAAGATTAGCACAGTTATTAGATAAAAAAAAACCGGTAGACTCACCCCGCGAACGCGTATATACTCTCAAACAATTAGAGATCAATCTCACGTTTTCTAATTACAAGAACATTCGAAAGCCGATCCACGTAGATTCACCTATAAACTTCGTAATCTTTTTGGCACCGCGTTCAAAATTACCCTTCTGAATAATTATTCAATACTTCCCAGTGAACATTCTTAACCGCACAACATGATCTCCGATTCCCGGGTAAATTGCTTAAATGCATTGACTCTAAAAACGAAGAAAATCTCAATAGCGATGTGACGTAACAATACTAAGAATGTCTCTGAAAGACTGGGGTGGGGGGGGGGGGGGG
>NW_017300311.1:570418-572256 GCF_001594075.2 Trachymyrmex cornetzi
GCAACGAGCGACGAATCAGGGGGTAACACACCAAGTACGACGAGGGCCTTTTTTCTGTGTCGAAAGACTCCCGTCGTCATCGGCACACAAACACTCGCTGTCGATGTCGACATTGCTCGAAAGTCGAATCAACAAAGATTCGAAGCGAAGAAGTTTCTCGAGCGATCCCGACGACCGCACGAATTAACGCTCCAATTCCGAACACACACTTTGTTTTTTAAAGAATCACTTTGATTTTTATAAAGATCATTTCTGATAAATAAAACAAATAACCAAACTCTCGAAAATGATAAAATAAAGAAAAAATAAGGGCTAATGAGAGTTTTTCACGCGGATATTAGTGCGGAATTAAAAATCGTTTATTGTCGAAATATTTATAAATTAGTTACGCATAAACGTTTCGGCCTGCTTTCGAGCCATCATCAGTATGTCTGAACATATAATGTGAATTCTTACTTCTTCACGGCAAGACGGTAGAGTGGCAATTCAATCCTCTCATTCAATTGGCAATGGTTAATCATTTCAGTGGCAACGAATAAAATTCTTACACAGATTGTACGATATTTGTTCAATGAAATGATGCACGGATAATTTCCAACAAAACAATCTTTATTTGATAACTCAGTAAACTTATAAAAGTTACGACGGAACGCAGATCGACACGAGATCGGTGTCCATTACAAAACTTAACCGTTTTTAACAAAAAAATTCATAGTAGTAAAATAGTCGAGATTCCTCCTTCCCTTTCTGCCTTTTACTAGATCCGATAGAAGGCGCTGAACTCTTAAACTAGGAGGGCGCGGGTTTCAAACTAAACTTACATCACAGTAAGTGATTCGCTATTAATAATAAAAGAATTATAACTGAAAATCAAATATTAAACACAGATAAAATTCTGTGTAGATACCAATATCGTTACCAATTAATATTTTATAATAAAGAAAAATTTAAAGTAAGATTAATGCACTCACCCATATAGCCATGAGAGAAATGAACATAAAAAAAAATTCAAATCGAGAGACAAAGATCCGCAAATTATTCATGTTTAGCGAAACGAATACTGTGACGGTCAACGTTCAAATCCCTTACGGAAAAAACTCTGAAAATTTCAGTGTTTACACTCAAATTTGACTGTAAATCCCAAATTTTGGGAGTTTACTCTGAAATTTAAGTGTTTACACTTAAATTGTGAGTGTTTACACTCAAACATTGAGTATATACACTCAAAGATTGAGCGTTCACAACGTTTACACTCAAGTTTGAGTTTACACACTAAACATCTAAAGGTTACCCTCAACACTTGGATACCCTTACCGAAAAACTCTTAAAATTTGAGTGTTTACACTTTAAAAAACACTGAAAAAATACACTCAAGGTAACACTCAATAAATGATTATTTTGGACGCTCAACCTGAGTATAACTCTCAACTTGAGTGTTATTGATAACTTGGATGTTGAGTCTTAATCTCAACTTGATAGTTAACTATAGTGTCAGGATGAAATCACACGGTGCGGAAAATGATTGCGGAACAAAGAATGCGTCATTCAGTGGACTCAACAGGTGAGTGAGCACTCGCTGTTATTAGTACATTCTTCTAGATCTAAAATTCTGGTTGGATGAGCTAAAAGAATACACTAATAACAATGAGCATGGCACTCGCACTCAACTGTTGAGTCCGCTGAATGCGCCCATTAAAACAACCAATTAGCGCTATTCGGAATAACGCAGAATAAAGCTGTTTTAATGCGCGCATTCAGCGGACTCAACAGTTGAGTGCGAGTGCCATGCTCGCTGTTATTAGTGTATTCTTTTAGCTCATCCAACCAGAATTTTAGAT
>NW_017300311.1:572568-573277 GCF_001594075.2 Trachymyrmex cornetzi
TCGGATCTCATATAACGGCTGAATCGATCGCGTTCTATGTATGCTCAATCGATAGCCACCACACGAATTGTATAATAAAAGTGCTTTTATTTATTTTGTACGTGCCCTACAAGCGGAGATATCGCGACGCAAAGTTCCGAACCGCTACTTTTCACTTCTCAGATTTCAGATACGTCGTCCTGGTCATTATTATTGTCGACCGCATTCCACACATTCCTTTCGTGTCCATCTGACTTTCTTTCCGCTAGGAGCGCTATACATGATCGGCGAGCGCTGCGATCTGGAGACACGACAGTGTCGCCAACGTTAAGCATACGGGAATCCGCGTGATTGGTGCACGTGACTTGTATATTCTCACAATGGCAGCACCAATACGGAACTTTGTTCACTCGGCGCGAATGGGAGGAAAATTAGAATGAACTAGTGTACACTTTTGGAATTATTAAAGTCACGACGCGACGCGAAAGAGAGAAAGACACGGGTATATAATTTAACTAAAAACTTCACTCTTTCTCTCTTTCTCGTCGCGGCGTGACGCGGTGGACGACGTGATGCGTGACGAGCTCGGCGGATACGTGTACACTTAGTGTATACACTTTTGGTTAGGTTAGGAAAATGAGGAAGTTGGTGTCTAGGTGTTCGCCATCGAGGAAATGGATGTCTAGGTGTTCGCCGTCGAGGAAGTGGGTGTCTAGGTGTTCGCCGTCGA
>NW_017300311.1:576618-576856 GCF_001594075.2 Trachymyrmex cornetzi
TACTAAGAAAATGTAATATTTAAAAAAATAACAAATAAAAAGCATATTAATAAGAAAAATTAGAATCGTATTAAAAAATATGAATATTTAGAGAAATGAGAAAAATAAGAAGCATTGCAAATGAGAGTCAAAGTATCTAGTGTATATATGCGATTGAATTATAGAGTCGTGTAAATTATAAAAAAACATTGTGAATACTGTTAAGTTTAAGTCTAAGAAAAATAAATTTCGGTTTGTA
>NW_017300311.1:577351-583410 GCF_001594075.2 Trachymyrmex cornetzi
ATATCATTAGATTTAGTAAAAACATTATTAACAGAATTTAACTTGGCGCCACAATTGTTGATATCAAATCTTTTATACAAATGATACATATCATTAGGTCTACTAAACAGCAAACGTAATTAGTTATCAGTTTCACGGCTGATTAAGCAATTGGCATTGGTGAAACTGGTCAGTTTCACGGCCGATTAAGTAATTGGCGTTGGTGAAACTGGCCCAAATGGTGATTCTTTACGAGAAGCACCATTTGGGCCAGTTTCATCAACGCTTAGCGCTTTTTTTACCTTTTTTTTAAAAAGGTAAATTTGTATATAATTTTAAAATTCCATAGAAAAATCTTTTATACAAATGATACACATGATACATATCATTAATCATATATACACATGCTAGATATTTTAACTCTCATTGGGGATGGTTTTTATTTTTTTTATTTTTCGAAATATTCATATTTCTTAATATGATTCTGACTTTTTTTATTAATGTGCTTCTTATTTATATTATTTTTCTAAGTATTATATTCTTATCCTTCTTATTTGCATTCATGCTTTACTACTATATACTACCATGTTATTATTACTAGTAGCGCCAAGTGTTTTTACATATATACACACACTAGATACTTTAACTCTTATTGGGAATGCTTCTTATATTTCTTATTTTTTTAAATATTCTTATTTTTTAATATGATTCTAATTTTACCAATAACAGCGAGTGCTCACTCAACTGTTGAGTCCGCTGAATGACGCATTATTTGTTCCGCAATCATTTTCCGCACCGTGTGATTTCATCTTGACACTAAAGTTAACTATCAAGTTGAGATTAATACTCAACATTCAAGTCATCAATAACACTCAAGTTGAGAGTTACACTCAGGTTGAGCGTCTAAAATAATTAATTGAGTGTTACCTTGAGTGTATTTTTTCTGTGTTTTTTAAAGTGTAAACACTCAGATTTTACGAGTTTTTTCCGTAAGGGTTATGAACTCCCTGGGAGTTCATTTTATCGAATTTTATAAGCTCCTCGAGAGCTCAGCATTATGGACTCCCTGGGAGTTCATTTTGTCGAATTTTATAAGCTCCTCGAGAGCTCTGCGAAATGAACTCCTAGGGAACTTTTTTTGTTGAATCGCGTAAGCTCCACGGGAGCTCAGCATTATGAACTCACTGGTAGTTCATTTTGTCGAATTTTAAAAGCTCAGCGAAATGAACTCCCAGGGAACTTGAACGGAGTTTTGTGCTGTGTGGGAAATATCTGTTCGAAGAATTTGTTATCAAATTTAAAATATGTTAAGTTAATAATAATTAGAGATAAAGCATTTATGAATTCTTGCATTAGAATCATTATATTCTCTCTCTTTGATATCAAATTCCATCTTTTTTTAATATTATTAATGACCAAGTCTGTAGATATATTTGTATATATGAATACTATATCAAAAGAGACTAATTTATAATTAGAATCTATTGTCATTCCATCAATTTTATTGACCAATTCAAAACTATTTTTTATGTATCCGAATTCTTTTTTTAGACCTTTGTCAATAATTTCTTTTAAATAAATAGCAAGAAGATATTGAGGGTTGTTAATACAACTCACTATGATTCTTAAAGGATCATCTTCTTTATGGATCTTTGGCAACCCATACGATCTCGGTACATTTCCGTCTGATACATGCAATTTTTTATAAGTAGACTGATTTATGTATTTCTTGTTCTTCTATCTAGTCAAAAGTGTACGCAGTAGTTCGTCATTTTATTTGTAGGATCTTTACTGCATCGGCTACATAGGTTTAATTTGAAATTTTTTGGGAACAGTGCAGTTAAAAAATTTGAATATATTAGACATCAATGTGTTGTGAATATCTTGAAGTTAGAATTGAATGATACTCATAGGAAAATAGATTCGACTCGGGTACAGCTTTTCCGATTTGCACGTGCTATTTCCCGTTGCCTTCCTATCCATATTTGCGACGCCTTTTTTGATAAACAGGGGAGATCATACCTTTTCTTCTTTCTATTCAATTCTTGGCGACTGAAAAACGCAAATGACACATCACTAAGTAAGGAACAAGAAATTATTCTATGATGATTGAATAATTCATTTTTTATGCGTTTATAATATAAAGAAATGTTTATAATATATTTTGAAATTGTTCTTTTTACATTTAATAAATCTATATATTATTTCGCTCATAAGACCTTGCGTAGTGGTGTATACTCTTTGTAATATTGTTTTTAAATTTTAGCCACTTAAATTTGTTTATTATTAATTAATTAAAGCATAAACCAAATTGAGTAAAGAGTGTCGAATCAACGATTACAATTGTTCTATTGTTAAATACATAAAATAATGCAATATTATAAAATTAAGACGTTCTTATAGTTAAATATATAATTTTGTGTTTTTAATTAGTTAAGTTATTTAACATCGAATCATTTACATGATGTAGCCCATCAGTATCTGAATGCAGATTAAAGCTATTCTTCTGTAAATGTATGTGAATGATCTCAGAAGTCAGTTGATTCCCCAAAAATCTTTTATACAACATCCAGTATCCGAATATTCTCCCAATTAAACTCATGGTTACAATTAATTCTGTGATAGATTGACTGTTAATGTTCCAATTTATACATGTGTTTGCGATGTTCAGAAATTCTAACACTTAATTGTGTGTACGGTGTTCAGAAATTCTAATACTTAATCTTTCTAAAACTTTTTCTGCGTTTGTCCAATTGTCCCACATAAGAAGCATCGTAGTCTTAATATTTTATATACTACATTTTTGTTCGAATATTTTGGGAGAATATCCTTCTGGATCTTAATGAATCTGTTTAATTTATTTTAAATTAAAAACGAACAATTTAACATTCACACTTTTACTGATAGTGAAGAATTTGTCCGTATACGGACAACTATAGTTGTCGGAATAAAAGGTAATAAAAACCAGAGAACACGCTCGCTCTTTGTCTCATTACTATCAGATTTCTTTTGTAACTCAGAACGTTTATGGAACAAACATTTTAAATCAATATTAATTGTCTCAAAAATGAAATTCTGCAGGGTAATCATTGTTAAATAAAGTATTAATTGTAAATTCAATGTTTTTATAATGGGATTTGTATTCGAAAGTAATATCGCTCTATCAACTATTCTCACAATGTTTCTTTTTTGTGAAACCGGATATAGTGAAAGATAGTTAAGATATTCTGCAAAGATTGGCTTGTGATATCAGTCAAACTTTAAAACATTATTATTATTCTTATTAATGATCATTACGTCTAAAAATGATCGTTACATCTTAATTCTATTCCCCCCTACTTCCAATGTGAATTTCATTCTTGGATAAAATGAATTAATCGTCGTAAAAATAAAACCAATCAAATTTGTAGGAACAGACATCACAATATCGTTCACATATCCGAAATAAAACGGTAAATGGTAAAAAGTGTATAGGTAATAATAATTAAAATAATATCTAAAATCATTGTGTTAAATGATTATTCTGTCTGTTTTATTTTAAATATATTTATTCATTTTAAATGAATATAAAACGTAAAGAAAGAGAGAGAAAGAGAAACGCGTTTTTTCTTTATGATTATTAAAGTCGTGCACTTTCACTCGATAATCGTGATGTAAACGACTCGACAGTTAATATTATTGGAACAAATATTTTTTTACGAAACAATTTATTCAACATTACCATTCGTTATTAACGTAAACGTTTAAGCAGATGATTAGCATCAGACAGATGTTATTCTTTTTTTTTATTTACAGCTGTTAAAACGGTATTTAATTGTTTAATAAATTAACTAGAGTGTGAATGCGTTATTGACGGAATTGAAAGCTTATTGTTTTTTATGTTTTTTCTAATGAGACTACTTTACAAGTCCACATTCATGTTCAGAAAGGCTTTTGCTAACTTGCATTAAAAAAAATTGTCCAATTCCTGCTGTTTCTTTCAAACTCTATACTAACTCAACGTGTAATTAGTCATTTGTTTTGAATTGTTTGGATAATGAAAGAAGTGTTATTAAAAATGAAATTGTACAAATTGTTGTGTATAAATTTAAGCGCAGAATTTGTTTCTTGATCTTCTAAAATTGTACTTTGAAGAGATCTCAAAAGATTTTTGAGAGGACAATTTTTATGAAAAATGTTTTCAACTTTTACAATGATTAATTTTACTTGTACAATTGTTTGTTACTGTAAACAATAATTTATATTATACTGAAGAATTGCTTGTTATTAAAAATTATAGTTTTTATGCATTTTTTTCTCGAATGCACATTATTTTAATGTGATACTCTTGGTAACAAGAAACATAATTCAGTCCATTACAGTTTTTATAATTTTACGTTTTTTATCTCGTTTTCTACGAATATTTCTACGAGTTAGTCCTCTAGTTTTATTTGCCATTATTTCGTGTCGTCGGATTAATGTCGCAAATAAGAAACACTTTCGAGAGATGTTTCCGCTTTGTATCGGCAGCACGGGATATTGCGAGGGTAACTCAACATCGCTATACTAGTTAAATTGCCTTGGCAATTACCCTTCTTGTACCAGACGCGCTCTGTCCTTCTTACCGCTTCTACGGTGGATCCAATTTTCCAACCTACATCAGGTAAAAGGCTTTCGCTCGTAATAAGATGCATAAATCTCGTTGTGGAAGTTAACATTTTATGATCGACTCGAAAATGTCGCTAGTATCGAACTCCAAAAAACTTTAAAGAATTCGTACCAAAGGTTTGTAGGTACGATTCGTTCCTAATTAGCGATTCGTAGCATTGTTCTGTCTTAGTCATAAAATACGAATTATACGAAAGTGATACATTCGTGAACAAAGCTAGAATTGATTCTGAATATAGCACATTTATTTACTTATTTAACACAGTTTCAATTTTAATAAATTTATAAATAATTAAAGATAATGAATAGGGAAGACCAGGACTCGTTGGCACCGTTTTCACAACTTCGGCATTAGATTTTTGAAACAACTAATTATTATGATTAAAATATATCAATATGATAGAGAGAACCTTTCTCTACATTTTCATACCAGTAATGCTTTTATATACTTTCTTAGCAATAAATGAAATATTGCGGCATTGTAGTTAACTTGCCCCGACATGTGAGGTAAATTGGTATCTTAACAAAATTACCTTTTTAAAAAAAGGTAAAAAAAAGGCGCCAAGTGTGCATGTACCTTCTATAAAAACTGTACTTTACATAAACTAAAAAAAGACCGTTACATAAATAATATAGTTCAAGTGGTAATATTATTAATTTTTTATTATAAATTACCCTTCAGTAGTACGTATGCATGTATTAAAAAAAAAATGAAACCAAATCTTTAAATTACGCCAATTGCAAAACGAATATATGATTTCTTGCAACATATAACATATACTATTGTATTTTGTAAATTGCGAAAAGAACATATATTTTATTGCAACATATAACATTTAATTAACGAGACAAAATGATACGTACCTTTATCTTTCTATTCAAGTCTTTTATATTTGCAATGGAATACAACATTTAATCTAAAAAAAATTAAAGACGAAGAATCACAAAATGAGAACATTTTTTAAAATAACATTTTTTATGTAAAAATACTTGGCGCGCTGCTTGGCTCCAAAATATAATAAGTAAATGTTACATAAAAGAAATAAACAATATTTACTGTTTAATTAACATTAATTAATATTAAAATTACAATCACAATTACAATTAAGATTATAATTAATTTTAAATCTACTTTTAAATTTAACTTAAACCGCATGTCTTACAAATCTGAAATCATTATTCTAATCTTATACACTTTTACAATATATAACGCACACCATATAAATACTTATTTTATATTAAATCTAAGCCGCATACCTATCTAAATCTGGTCGCACATATGAACACGCTGTATATGAAGTAATAAATAATATGCACAAAAATCTTTCAATGCCTATTAGAGCCGACACAGGATATAATGTGTAACAATCAATTTATTAATAATTAAAAATTTCATTAAAAATTTATTAATAAACACTAAAATTATATCATTG
>NW_017300311.1:584408-586992 GCF_001594075.2 Trachymyrmex cornetzi
AATTCTTTTATTCCAAAACTTTTCTTTGTCTAAAATTTTTATGTTGTCCCAGTTAAAGTCATGGGAAGTCTGTAATCTATGTTCGGTAATTACTGATGATTAAGTGGTGTTTCTGTTGATATGGTTTTTATGTTTTGACATTCTTACGCCAACACATCTCCCAGTTTGGCCCACATATGAGGCATCACACATGTCACTCTAATGAAGGAAGGTAATCATATTATCAATGATTGGTACAGAAAACCGACGTTTTCAGGTCGGTTTTTGAATTACTATTCTTGCCATCCGCTATCTCAAAAAATTGGTACTATATTTGATTTGATAGACAGAATAATTTTGCTATCCCACCCTAAATTCCATAAAAAAAATTTTGACTTTATTATTGATGTATTATTGAGGAACGGGTATCCTCTAAAACTAATTTTTACAACTATTAAAAAGAGACTATACAATAGATTTAAACAACTTAACTACCGAAATATTCCTTGTGATGATATTCTTTCTTCTGTTCCTTTCTGCTCCTTCTTTTGAAAACAAAAAATTTTTTGTAATTCTCTATATTCCGTCTATTTCAGAAAAAATTAAGTTTCTTTAGTAAAATTCCGGGTTTAATGTTTGCATACAGGGGTATTAAAAAATTGAACTGCTTTATTAGAGTACAGAAAGATAAGTTACCAACAATGTCTCAAGCGGAAGTGGTCTATAGATTAAATTGTAAAAACTGTGATGCCTCATATGTGGACCAAACTGGGAGATGTGTTAGCGTAAGAATGTCAGAACATAGAAATCATATCAACAGAAACACCACTCAATCATCAGTAATTACCGAACATAAATTACAGACTTCCCATGACTTTAACTGGGACAACATAAAAATTTTAGACAAAGAAAAGTTTTTGGAATAAAAGAATTTTATCAGAAATGATCCACATTAAAAAACAGAAACACGGATTAAATCTACAGAATGACACGTATAAACTAGACCCGTTGTATGAGAGCCTTTTTTCGACTTCGTGACGTTTCCTCATTTTACTCTCTTGTCATCGATTACATGTCTAATTTTGATTGTTTGTATAAGTTCATTTGATTATTTCAATCTCAGGCCTTTATATTTAATTTTATTCTTATTGACATTTCTTAATTTACTTAAAATTTTGAATATATATATATTTTGTTCTTTTTGCGTTGATTCACCTTATGTATTAATCTCATTTATATATTTTTTAAGTTTTTGTTATGTACCAGTTTAATTTATTTATAACTCTAATTGTACATTTATTTGAGTTTTTCAATTTCAGACCTTTGCACTTAATTTTATTCTTATTGACATTTTTTAATTATTATTAATTTACTTAATTTTTGACTATACATTTATTTGCGTTGGCTCATATTATGTATTAATCTCAGTTATGTTTTTTAAGTTTTTGTATGTATCCGTTTAATTTATTTATAGCTTTGACTATACGTTTATTTGCGCCGACTTCTCTCCTTTACCAGTTTTACTTTAATATTCGATTTATCGGTGTTGTTTTGGTTGACGTATTTACGAAATGTATCTCGTCTGTTTGACTTTGTTCTGAAATTTCTCATTACTAACTGTGACTTCTGATGGTTAAGTTTGCGTCAAATCTATCGTCATGTAAGTTCTCTTCGTTTACGCATAATTTATCATTAATTCGTTCTTAAAATTTTTATATTTCATTATTTGTGTAGTGATTATTCAATTAATGACGGGATGCATCTCTGAAATGTACGTCAGCCTATTTCCTTATTCATGACATGTAAGTCTTGCAATTATTTATTCATTCGATGATATGCTTTCTTTAAATTGTTTTTAATCTTTTTCTATTATTAACACTTTGCTCTCCGTTTCATAGCAATTCTGCCAAATTCTTGTCATGCATTTATAATTGACACAATCTTCGCAACTTTCAACCTTGCTGTTACATAATTACTCTACACATTTATTTATAAAAATTTTTTTGTGGTTTTTTTTGGTACTGAAGAGGACCCAAATAATAGGGTCGAAACGTTTACCTATGTCACAATGATATAATTTTAGTGTTTATTAATAAATTTTTAATGAAATTTTTAATTATTAATAAATTGATTGTTACACATTATATCCTGTGTCGGCTCTAATAGGCATTGAAAGATTTTTATACAGATTATTTCTAGAGAGCCTTTATCTTTTATCTATTGTGTAATAAATAATAATTATGATCTTCCTACATATATTACAAGTGTTATAACATGAGGTACATGTTTCATATAATACGTTTATTGCATTTAGTGCATTGAGTTCAATCTGCACGTTTTGTATGCTTTGGGCATAAATCCTGCTAAAAATGCCGTATATCCCAAACAGGTAGGATATACAAGACAGCAAACTAAACAAAGAATACGAAAGCAAAGTTCTTGTATTTTGCTACACAACATGCTTTACTATTCCACTACACGTGTGTATCATGAAATAACCACTAAGTATTTTACACGCCCTACATTAATCATTTTATGTAGATTATAATTTATGATGGCGTTACTTATTACAGTGACAAATCGATTCAACTCACAATAAATTCAT
>NW_017300311.1:587161-587482 GCF_001594075.2 Trachymyrmex cornetzi
CATGGGCTACTAAGACTAAAAGACTGGGGGGCAAGCCCCCCAGTCTTCGCAATCATCATAATATATTTTTCATCCTCCCAGCACGCAAGCTGGGGGATACGTTATCACAGATTAGTGCTCCTCCGGGATATCACAGCGGTGTCGTCAGAAAATAAAAGTCCCGGAGGAGCGCGCGCAGCAATATAAATAATAATAATAATAATAAAATTAATAGGTGTATATCGCACTCATTCATACTCGTGTAAAATACAAAAAATTGCAAACGCGGCATACACACTCGAACAGTCAGGGCCCCACAAACAGATAGTATAAATAATAAAA
>NW_017300312.1:0-389 GCF_001594075.2 Trachymyrmex cornetzi
ATCGTCAGAATTGTAACAGACCAATTATAGGATTTTATGGAGGTTCCGTAATGGTCTGGGCAGACATATCACAAAATTCACAAACACCATTGGTTGTTATACCACCACCTGGATTGACTGCTAGGAGATATATCAATGAAATTTTACGTCCATATATCTGTCCAATTCGTGATCAGACAAGAAACAGATTCATCTTAATGCACGATAATGCACGTCCTCACACCGCAAACATTACGCGACAGTTTCTAAGAGAGAACCATATTGCGGTTTTAAATCATCCTCCAATGAGTCCCGATCTCAATACAATAGAGCATATTTAGGATATGGTTGGTCGTCGATTACGACGGAATTATCCACGATTAGAAAATTTGGGACAATTAGCGGAAGCG
>NW_017300312.1:876-1323 GCF_001594075.2 Trachymyrmex cornetzi
AAATCTTAAAAATATCAAAAGTATCAAAGAGGTAATAAATTGAAAATATTGTCAAATAAGAGAAAAAGTGCGATAAAAAAAGCATGAGTATTACTTCTCGATACCGATTTCTCTATACATACGCTCTAAAACCGATCGGAAATAGCAGTCGACAATGTACAATGCGAGCGAAAATGCATATGTACACACGCACACGCGCGCGCGCGCAAACACACACACACACGAGGTGTAAAGTCCGACCGCGTAACCTCCCCGTGGTACACCTCGGGTAATGCTAATACCGGCGGCAACAATACGAATGTTTAGAGAAAGATCTGGAAATTCATTATTCATTTCAAATCGTTACACTTCAGTGAAAAAAATTGTAGCGTAATGCTTAAGAAATCATTTTAAGTGGGTAATGTTAAGCTCTACGGTCCACTTAAAAAAACATGCAGAAAAAAATTT
>NW_017300312.1:1703-3276 GCF_001594075.2 Trachymyrmex cornetzi
TTTTTTACGGAGTTATACAAACAGAAGTGGATATCCGTCAAATCTGAAAATTTTATACAAATTTTACAAAAGTCTATGGCATGAACTAAAAATCGCATACAAATGCGGTTTTAAACAATCGAAAGAGTGAATCTTTACCTTCAATTTGCTTTTCTATTGAACGTTGTACAATTTTTTTTCAACGAGTTATTCGACATTGAATAAAAAGGGTCATTTTTGCTTCAATGTCGAATAACTCGTCGAAAAAAAATCGTACAACGTTTCATAAAAAAGCAAATTGAAGGTAAAGATTCACTCTTTCGACTGTTTAGAACCTCATTTGTGTGCGATTTTTAGTTCATGCCATAGACTTTTGTAAAATTTGTATAAAATTTTCAGATTTGACGGATACCCATTTCTGTTCGTATAGCTACGTAAAAAATCAATCAGATCGAAATATCAATTACCGATTTCGAAAGTAGAGATTTCAAGCTTTAAAATGTTTTTTTTAAATTCTCGTTATGATCATTTTTTACGAAGTTACATTCTTCTGAATTTTGACCTATTTTTGAGATGGACTTAAGTGATCCTTTAATTTTTTTGCGTAGTGTATAAGAAGAATAATCTATAATTCTTCAATTTCTTTTTTATTAAGGCTTATTAAAGGCTTAGGGCTTAAGGTCTACTATACAGATTATATAGCAGGCCTATTGTATTTAAGGAATTACGGATGTGGGAGTCGAAGGTTTAGTCGCTCTTATACTAAGAATGCAGCGTCCGTCGCCTTCGGCCTCACTGCCGGATTGTCGATAAGTCGTATAAAAAATACTTTAATTTTTAATAACAAACAGTCTGTAAACTATAAAAATATGTTATTAGATATGAATATAATTTTATTCACACAACTTTCATATGTATATAATTTATTTGAAAATATTATACACATTTCCAAATTAAATTAACTTTACAAGAATACTACCGCCAGAAGAGGAGAGAAGAAGAAACGGGGCGGGGAGAAGGGCGTTGTGTTATTAATAATTATTATAATAATTATATTATTGTTACCAATAATAAATAGATTTTTTTTTAATATAATGCATTTTAATTTCATAGTTCTGTTTTAAAATTATATGCTGCAAATGTTAATGATATTGTTGGATTCTCGTAGGCAGATTGAAAAGATATTAGATTATTAAAATATTGTCCGTAATTCCTTAAATACAATAGGCCTGCTATACAATCTGTATAGTAGACCTTAAGCCCTAAGCCTTTAATAAGCCTTAATAAAAAAGAAATTGAAGAATTATAGATTATTCTTCTTATATTTGTCTGTAACTGATTTCTTAAAGCTTAAGACTTATTGGATCTATTGTAGCTTGGATTAAAACCCATTACGCTTAAAGGCGTGTAAAAAATATTGTCCGCGAAGACATCACGCTTAAATAGGAAAAGAATGAGAGTGTAAAAAATATTGCCCATCGAGACATTACACTTGAAAGCGTGTAAAAAATATTGTAAATATGTATAATATTTATATAATTTGTTTAATTTAGTTTAATTTGTGCGCTCGAGATATCCTTCTCATTTTCTCCTT
>NW_017300312.1:3838-10689 GCF_001594075.2 Trachymyrmex cornetzi
GTGCGCCGCGGCGACACCAGCGGCCGAACGGCGCTGCTGCGCTGGAAGTGCAGCACTATTCTCACTCTTATCTTATCGCACTGCGGTGCATCTTGTATTATTATTGTATCTCACGTCCCAGCGATAAATAAACGCTTTGATTTTACGCCGCTCGATACTTCCGACACCCTTCGCCCACATGGTTATGGGCCCAGCACGTACAAAATATAGAATAGCAGAGGCCGGAAGCTACAGCGCGCGAAAAAAAAAATCGGACCCACCTTCGACATGGCAAGCCACGCAACGAAAGTCGAAACCCGCATAACGAAGCTATCGGACTGTAACTACAGAACGTGGAAAACGGAGATGAAATGGTATCTCAAAAGTAAGGGACTGTTAGAATACGCCCTCGGCACAGTCACCGTAAGCGAGGACACAACCGAAGCGGAAAGGAAAGCGTTTCGCACCAACGACGACAAAGCGATAGCCGCCATTGGACTGCACATAGTCAACAGATTCACATCGATGAATGTAACAACGCCCACGAAGCGTGGTCATCTCTAGAGCAGGTACACCAACCCATTAATAGAATCCGTATCATGCGATTAAAGAAAGAATTTTATCACATTAAAATGAAAGACGGCGAAACGATGTCATCATACATAGCAAGGGCCAAAATCGCGGCCACTAACCTCAAACAAGCAGGCGCGGAAACGAGAGACGACGATCTCGCGTACGCGATACTCGCCGGACTACCGGATACGTACGAAAATCTTAACATGATACTAGCAAGCCTATCAGACGACAGATTCACATCGGTAGAGGTCATTCGCGTTCTTTTAGCCGAGTACGACAGACGCCGCTCTTGCACGGACGACAAAGACGACGCGAGCGGATCGATGGAGGCGCTACAGATCGAGAAGAAAGCCAAAAGCGGTCGAGGCTACTGGCGCGACGCAGGCAACGCCCAAAACGACATGTTTCAGCTGCGGGAAACTTGGCCACTACGCGAGGGACTGCCGATCCAAACCAGGTAACAGACAATCACAGAACGCTAATAAAATTAAAAGAAATCTCGACGCATTTCTAGTATCCCTGAACAACCTTGACATTGAGGAAAACTGGCTATTGGACAGCGGATGTACACATCATGTGTGCAAGCGAAAGGACTGGTTCCAAAACTTCCGAGAAATTGAGGGAGAGACAGTCAACACGGCAGCAGACTTCGAGAAACAAAGCTCCCCCGACTTCGGGCGAAAGGCATTGGCGACATCGTACTGAAAACCTACGTCGAGAACGGGGAAAAGGGGATAGTATTGCGCAACGTCCTCTATGTCCCGCACATCAGAAAGAATCTAATGTCCGTATCTCAAATCGAAAGGAAGGGTAAGGAACTAAACATCAAAGAAGGTAGGATAAGAATACGCAACACGTCAACACGACAAATAATGTGCGAAGCATTTCGCAGGAACGATTTATACATTGTCAGAGCAGAAGTCGACCTGACAACGAAAGTAGAGGCTAACCTTGTGTCAGCGGACGACAACAAACTATGGCACCGTCGATTTTGCCACGTAAATAACCGTACCATAGAGAAGCTCGCAATACACAACAGGGTACGAGGACTGCACGACACCCGGATGGACGAACACGGCTGCGATGCGTGTCGAATCAGTAAATCAACGCAAAAAGCATGCAGAAGAATCGAAGGCAAACAGAGCCATAGAGTATGCGAGCTAATACACTCAGATCTCTGCGGACCGATGCCCGTTCCGTCGTTGAGCGGCAACAAATATTTCATCACATTCATCGACGACTTCTCGAGGAAAACGACCGTGATGTGCGTCAAGTCGAAAGACGAAGTCACCGACTGCGTTAAGAAATACATAGCCAGAACGGAGCGAGAAAAAGGAAAGAAGATAAAACGATTCCGCACAGATAACGGACTCGAATACTGCAACAAAGAACTCAAGAAATTCTTCGAGGACACAGGAATAAAACACGAAAGGTCCAACGTGGAGACGCCTCAGATGAACGGAATCGCCGAAAGATCGAACAGAACACTCATGGACTTAGTGAGATCAATGCTTAAAGACGCCAAGCTCCCACAAAAATTCTGGGCAGAAGCCGTAGTGACGGCCGCATATATCCGCGACAGAGTCGGACACACGTCAATCAAAGGAGAAGTACCGCTGGCGATATGGACAGGCAATACGCCCAGCGTCAAACACTTAAAAGTATACGGATGTCTAGCCTATGCCAATCTTCCCAGACAAGGAAGAAAGAAGCTCGACGACAAAGCGATAGAATGTTTCCTCGTCGGATACTCATCGCAGACCAGAGGATACCGCCTCTGGTGCCCAGAAAAGTCAGACGTAATCCAAACGAAGCACGTTCGATTCGCCGAAGACAAGATAGGGTACGAATGGATATACGGAGACCGCGAGGTACACAGGTACAAACGCAACCACGTATGGTCAGAGAGCGACAGCGACTCGGAATCCGATCACTCCACGATATCCCAGAGCGACCGCAGACACGGCGCGAAGAAAAACAAATCGCCACCAAAGACGGACAGCTCATCAGAAGACTTATCAGACGACACAGAAGGCGCGACCAGGACGCAACAGTCAGCGGGGGCGGAAAGCCGACACCAAGAAAGGAGAAAAGCAGGCAGACCTAAGAAAGTAGCCAGAAATCCGTACGGCCGAAAAGGAAAACCGAAAATCAACACTGAGAGCGAAGTTGAGGTGAACCTAATCGAGGTGGCCGAGCCCCACAACATAGATGAGGCACTAGCCTCGCCGCAAGCAAAGGAATGGAAACGGGCCATACAAGAAGAGATCGAGAGCCTGGAAGACCGAAAAACCTGGAAAGTCACCGACCTACCGCCGGGCAAACGCTGCGTAGGATGCAGATGGACGTTCAAACTCAAAAGGGACAGCGAGGGCAGAATTTCAAGATTCAAAGCAAGATTGGTACGCAAGGATTCTCCCAGGAGAAAGGCATAGACTATGGCGAAACATACTCACCGGTCGCCAATTTCTCAATTCTACGTCTCATGTTAGCGGTCACTGCACTGCTGGCATGGCACACGCGACACATTGACATAAAAAGCGCATACCTAAACGGGAAACTAGAAGAGGAACTGTATATGAAAGCCCCACCCTTACTGGAGATAGAAGAGGACAAAGTGGTCAAACTAGAACGATCCATCTACGGATTAAAACAATCCGGAAAGAGGTGGAATACGGAAATCAACGAACACCTGACGGAAAACGGGTTTCGAAGGCTACAATCATCAAGTTGCGTATACTGCAAAGACGACCGAGTAGTCATAGTGATATACGTCGACGACATCTTCATATTTTCCAAGGAAAAGAACGCGCTAACGAGGGCCGCACGACTCATCACAGACCGCTATGAAGCTAGAGACCTCGGCAACATCGCGCACGCCTTGGGGGTGAAGATCCAACATAATGAGAGCGGAGAAATACGACTGAGCCAGAAAGCATACATAGAATCGATACTCTCAAAATACGGACTGACCGAGTGCCGTCCCGTCGCAACACCTCTTGAACACGGACAGAGGATATCAAAAGCGGATGGAGCAGAATCACCGGAGGAGAGAGAAGAAATGACCAGAATACCATATCGACAGCTCGTAGGGTCACTAATGCACCTAGCCCTGTATACAAGGCCAGATATAATGCACGCAGCAAACAAACTATCTCAGTTTAACACAAACCCCGGCCGTGTACATTGGACACAGGCGAAGCACGTACTACGATATTTGAGCAAAACCAAGGATTATGAGCTGGTGTATCAAGCCGGACGGATGCCTACCGTGGAAATTCATACTGATGCGGATTGGGCAGGCGATACCGACGACCGACACTCATACACCGGCATGACGACCACACTAGGGAGAAACCTAATACAATGGAGGTCTACCAAACAGAAGTGCATAGCAACCTCAAGCATGGAAGCGGAATACATAGCTCTGGCGACAGGAGTGAAGGAAGCTATGTGGATGCAGATGTTCATCACCGAGTTGAGCATACCTGAATTATCATCCCACAGATGCGAACTACGATGCGACAATCGAGCAGCCATCGACTTCTCAAGAAGCCACGTCGAAAGAGAACGATCCAAGCATATAGACATCGCGTACCACGTCGTGCGAGAAAAACTGAACGAGGAGACCATAGCGATCTCGTACGTCCCATCGAACGAGAACAAGGCTGACATACTAACAAAACCGCTAAGACGCGTCGCCCATCGTGAAGGGACCCAGAGATTGGGATTGGACATCACGAAAACGGGGGACTGAAGGAGTTCGCAATGTCAAATCGGGCGCCACTGACCGCCGCACAGTGTGAAACGCTAGAATTGTGCAAGACAATAATCGGTGCCGGGGGTTAATTTTAGTCCAATCGGAGTAAATTTTTTTTTTAAATACTCGTAAGGGATTGTACTTTAGTGTCCCACCGCCTAAATTGAGAAAAATTCTTATGCGATTAAGAAAAATTGAAGACAATGAGAGATACACAATGTATAGAAATATAGGCGAAGTTCACTGTTGTATTTCGAAATTGTTATGCGATACATAATGTAAATAAATTCTGATCGTTTCTGTGATCCAGCATGGCACATTTTATAACAGCGCCGCTGTCGCAATATCGAGGAACTAAAATAGTGCTCGGTGTCATGACTCCACGTCAGTTTTATTCGTAGCATACGAACGAAATTTTTGGCGACTCTTTCCTCTTATACTAAAGCTCCCAGCTCATTTGTACAGGCATAGTATTGTCCTTCGAGGTTTTCTGTAGGCTGCTAGCTATTTATTTTAAACAGGTAAAATCTGAAACTCTTATATGCAGCATATATCGTGACGTGTCGACTACAGAAGCCGATAACAAAACTGTAAGTTTCAAATTTTCTTTCATTTTTCGTATTAAATTGTAGCTGGCAGCCTGTGTTGTTATCGATACTTTAATTGTGGAGAAGGACTTTTCAATCCATAAACACAATTAAGAGAAAAGAGTCTTCAAAAATTAAATGGTAAAACAGGACACTCCAGCATCCCCTTAAGTGATCCTTCAATTTTTTTGCGTAGTGTATTTGTCTGTAATTGATTTCTTAAAGCTTAAGACTTATTGGATCTATTGTAGCTTGGATTAAAACCCATTACGCTTAAAGGCGTGTAAAAAATATTGTCCGCGAAGACATCACGCTTAAGGGGATGCTGGAGTGTCCTGTTTTACCATCAATGTTTAAAGACTCTTTTCTCTTAATTGTGTTTATGGATTGAAAAGTCCTTCTCCACAATTAAAGTATCGACAACAACACAGGCTGCCAGCTACAATGTAATGCGAAAAATGAAAGAAAATTAAAAATTGTAGTTTTGTCACCGGCTCCTGCAGTCAACTCGTCACAATATGTGCTGCATATAAGAGTTTCAGATTTTACCCGTTTAAAATAAGTAGCTAGCAGCCTACAGAAAACCTTGAAAACAATCCTATGCTTTTAAAAACGATGTAGGCTTTGGTACAAGAGAAAAGAGTCGCCAAAAATTTCGTTCGTATACTACGAATAAAATTGACGTGAAGCCATGAAACCGTGCAGTATTTTAGTTGATCTCTTTCTAAGAGATGGCGTTGCAATATGTCAGATAAGGACAGATGAATGCGTTTGAGCGAGACACAACGATATAGATAAGTATAAGAAATGAATGAAAGATGTCACTATTATCGAATTTGGAATGTAAAAAAGTCTGTACTATCGACTTTGATTAACTTCGACCGTCACTCCAACATCCCCTTAAATAGGAAAAGAATGAGAGTGTAAAAAATATTGCCCATCGAGACATTCCGCTTGAAAGCGCGTAAAAAATATTGTAAATATGTATAATATTTATATAATTTGTTTAATTTAGTTTAATTTGTGCGTTCGAGATATCCTTCTCATTTTCTCCTTCCCTTCACACATATATAAACGTATACACAGGGAAATGTAAAAAATTACATTTTTTAAAATGATTTTTAAGCAATTATTTGTTAAATTACAATAATTAAAAGTTTTTGTGTTTGTCAATATTTGTATTAAAATTATATACTTGAATTCAAGTATTCCATATAAATATTATAGTTATATTAATAGATAGTAATTTTTTACATTTCCTTCATGACGGAAGAGACCACCATCTTCTCGCGGTTTCCGTCGAGCAACAATATGTACGTATATGTACATGAATAGAAACTTCAATAAAAGTAAAAAGAACAAAAAACTGTAAGGTATAATTCAATAGTAAATCCATGGCTGTGGTAATATTTTTCGCAATAAGTTCTTTACTGAATTAATTTAGGGGGGATTATTTCATATATAGGAATGTTCGAATGTTTCGGCGCCTCATCGTATTTATATTATTAACTTCTCAGATTGATTCTGATTAACGTTCGAACGGCGCACAGTCATCTGAGATAATTAAATTTAAAAATTAAGAATTTGTATTGTATTTATAATATCTAACTTTAACCGATTATTAGCGTTTCTTGATATTTATCAATATTATAATAAATGTTCAAATATCGTTTAAAGTGCCAAGGATAATTTTTCAAAAATTTTTTACTCAAATACTATCAACTTTACAGAAAAACTGCAAGAGACAAAAATTATTTATTTTCTTCTCATAAAGTTCTGAGAATTTTTTCAGAATTTTTTATCAACTTTTAAGAACTGCATTTCCTTTTTTTACCAACATTAGAAAATACTGTATTAAAAAATTCTGAAAAAATTCTGAAAAAATTCTCAGTACTTTATGAGAAGAAAATAAATAATTTTTGTCTCTTGCAGTTTTTCTGTAAAGTTGA
>NW_017300312.1:10939-11791 GCF_001594075.2 Trachymyrmex cornetzi
AGCGAAGGCAGGTTCTCTCTCGCTCTCAGCGCGCCGACAAGGCCAAACAATGAGAACGAGTGCGAATAGGTCGACGATATAGTCGGCACGCTTCTAACAGTTCTAACTACGAAGTCACACGGACACGGGCTCGCGCTTGTGTTGCAATCGGTTGTGCCAGCCCGCCGCCTGATGGCGTTAGTCTCGATGTCGTAAACCGTCACTGGTCTGGCATCCCTGCTTAGAGACTCGCGGCGGTGAGCGGGGCGCGCTTGCCACACTCCCCGCGCGTTAAACTATCGATGACGGCACTTTGGAAATAATATTTCGATTAGGAAATGAACGGAATCTTTTTGAAAACTCAATTTAGTTCGCTCTAAAGCGTGCGCGAGTACATACAGAAAAATGCTACATATATATAAATATGACTTGTTTTAAATAAATAATATGTGTATTTTTTAAAAGAGTATTTGATAATTCTACCGACAACGTTCGTGAATAAGGAAGAGCGCACTAAACTGAGTCGAATTGAGTCCTTCACCATTTTGTAATTTTCGCAATAGTTATAAGATATATTAATTACTAAAATATTGATTTTCAAGAATTTTTTTACTCAAATACTATCAACTTTACAGAAAAACAGTAAGAGACAAATATTGTCTTTTTTTTTCATGAAGCTCTAAGAATTTTTTCAGAATTTTTTAGTACCGCATTTTCTCATTGTGGTAAAAATAGTTGTTAATAAGAAAATGCAGTATTAAAAGTTTGATAAAAAATTCTGAAAAGATTTCTAGAGCTTTATGAGAAAAAAATTAACAATTTTTGTCTCTTGCTGTTTTTCTGTAAAGTTGATAGTACTTGAGTAAAAAATTC
>NW_017300312.1:11889-12148 GCF_001594075.2 Trachymyrmex cornetzi
TCTTATTCACGAACGTTGTCGGTAGAATTATCAAATACCCTTTTAAAATATACATATTATTTATTTAAAACAAGTCATATTTATACATATGTAGCATTTTTCTGTATGTAGACGCGCACGCTTTAGAGCAAACTAAATTAAATTTTCAAAAAAATTTCGATCATTTCTCAAAATAAATTATAGTAGCTGTTTTTTATTTTGTTTATTATGCTCGCCAGTGACATCCAAAAATTACAATAAAATCAAACATTTCCACCTT
>NW_017300312.1:12579-12942 GCF_001594075.2 Trachymyrmex cornetzi
TGATATTTTATATTTCAAATAATAATTAAATAAACGTTACGGCCTTAAAAATTAGGCCATCTTCAGTGGCACAATAATTCTTAACATAATTTAACGCATTAATACAACGTAAAAGCCGTAAATTTGAGTTTTAACGTTATACTATGTTTAACTTATTAATTACGCAGAAACGTTTGTTACAAATTGATTATCTATGATATTAAAAGTGAGTTCCCCTAATAAATACTGATGATAGACAAAAGTGTCCAGTTTACGATCCAGAGTAATGAATGCCTATTATTACAATCAATCCGATAGTCCAAACGTTCGTCATTAATAGTAAATTGCACACAAAATTTTCAAATTGTAGCATGAATGTTTTTA
>NW_017300312.1:13240-13891 GCF_001594075.2 Trachymyrmex cornetzi
AATTTAAGGCCGTAATGTTTATTTAATTCTTATTTGAAATATAAAATATTAGCTACCAACATCTTGCGTTTGTGGTGAATGCCCTTTAATTTTCTGTTTATTCAATAAAGATATCATGTCCACAAAGCATTTTTGGTTAATGTAAAAAACATCCCGGCCACCACAAATTTTGATAAAAATACACTCAATCGATGTGTTTTCGTATAAAAGTAAAGATTTAATAAGAAAAAAGCGTTGCTCTGCCCCATGAACCGAGATCGTAATCGTTAAAGTCGACGACTATTCAAGTTAGGAAACATGTCATAGTAGTGGTTCACTGCTTTAAAAACACAGATTCACTGCTTTAAAAACATAAGTTCTCTGCATTAACAACAAATTCTTTGCTAAAGCAGTGACTTTGGGTTTTTAAAACAGTGAACCACTGCTGTGAGATTTCTTAACCTGAATGATCCTCAACTTTAACGATCAATATCTCTGTTCATAGATTAGAACGATGCTTCTTTCTTGACAAATCTTGATTTTTACGCATCGATTGAGTGTATTTTCATCAAAAATTTGAGGTAGAGTCTTCTTAACATTTACTCATTTTTCATTTTAGATGTGAATGAAACAATTAGAAATGCATTATATGTACGAACCTCTTTACATATG
>NW_017300312.1:13930-14671 GCF_001594075.2 Trachymyrmex cornetzi
TTGATGAGTTTTCATTATTAAATATTTATAACTATTTTTCTTACACTACACCACACTGCACTGCAACTTCACTGCGAACTCACTTCTCTTCGTAGACTCGTCACTGCTTCGATTGTTAACAGAATGACAGGTTGACACGCGTCGCGCGTGTTGTCCTCAAGCTCTGCGTGAATGGCTATTTTTCTCATTTCGCTATCGTCGCGGATCAGTTGCAAATGATGAAATCGTTTAGAATATTTATATACTTTTACATTTAACTTTGTTAATTTCACGTAAAGCAGCTTTTAGTATGCACTGATCTAGTGTAGTGCAAGCGACCGAATTCTCTATTGTGAATAGTACTGTGCAGCCAGATTACTGACACTACAGCATTCTATGAATAATTCTACGCATTTATAAAATTACGTCATCTTCTGTAGTAGTGCTCGGAAATAGTTGCTTAAAGCCGATAGGCCTTTTTGAAGTGCCGCCTACTTTTCCTCCGCTGCTTACTACTGTTCAACACTCGACGGCCGAGCTGCCGCGCCGGATCACGCGCGGACCAGGGTTGCCAAATCTCCAGATTTCGACTGGAGACTCCAGTTTTCGGGACCAATCTCCAGTTCTCCAGTAGACGGGAAAAATCTCCAGTTTTTCGCTCGCGTGGAGTATTTATTCTTGAATATTTAACAAATGTTATTCAGGACATGATTCTGAAATACATTCAATAGATTTTAGCCGTCGATCGGACACCTTGCATGC
>NW_017300312.1:14784-16006 GCF_001594075.2 Trachymyrmex cornetzi
TATAATGTTCCATTTAAAAAAATCGATTTGACCTTGACTTGACCTTAACAACGTCACCCAAAGCCAAATCAATGGGACCTTCTTATGTCCCCCTCCAAACCATACAATTTCTGTTAGAAATATTTTTCCATATTTCGAAAAATTTTAATGTACTGTTTAAAATGGGACACCTTGTATATAATGGAGTTTTACATCATAAGATGCGCAAGGGAATGCGTAAGCTATACAACAGTGCTAGGAAACGCTTGCATGTGTGCAAGATGTACACATATTGGGCCGATTTTTGAAGCGCCGCCTCCTTTTCTCCCTACTACCGTTCAACGGCCGAGCCGATCCGCCTCGCCGGATCGCGAGCGAACGTGTATCTCTGGAGCGTCGCACTATAAGAAATATGCTGCGACCGTACTTTCCAGGAAATATTCATTACTAGGACTCAGAAATTCGTTCGCGATTCCGTGTCACGCGCGGAGCACCACTGCGTGCGAGTGAGTCGAACATTCGCGCGATAGATAGGCGCGGTCTCATAACGTTTTTTCAACGGAGAGTCCGTAATGCTGATGATTATGTTATATCGAATCATTATTGTTTGTGGTATTTCTGCCACTGTATACAGGGCCTAACGTATGTACTTCTCTATGTTCTTTTGCCACACGCAGTTTACAAGAAATCATTGTTTAAAATATAAAGTATTTATGTGCTATATGATATCTAATTAATAATATTGAGCAGCAAACGTGATCGAGCAGATTTTACGCGTGACTAGAATACATATTGATTTTTATTCACTTTACAGGGTCAGCACGTATGTACTTCACATGAATATTTTAAACAAGGATTTTTTGTAAACTTTTGATCATTGGTAAAAACGAAAATGATATATTATCTATCCTTTTCAACTAACTTCTTATACCGTTCATCTATTTCTCTGTATAACAACGTTTATACGGCTCGGTTATGCTGGATTCACACTGCGTCCGATTTGCGTCGTACGATACTCTGCAATCAATCAGAAAGCAGGATTCCGATGATACGAAGCAAAATTCATCGGAATCCTGTTTTCTGATTAGTTGCAGAACGTCGTACGACGCACTTTGGATTCAGTGTGAATCCAGCATTATACCGAAGTTATACATTGATACATGAAACTGGCCAATCACAGTCATTCCGTTCTTCAGAGTAATAGCTATGATTGGTCAGTTTCATAACATCGATGTTATAACTT
>NW_017300312.1:17423-19358 GCF_001594075.2 Trachymyrmex cornetzi
CGCGCGGGATGTAGGCCCTACTCTCTAATTGTTTAAACGCAGTTGCCGCTAGAGGTCTAACGGAGTCTGACCATAACTCGCAATTTAAATGCGACACACAAGATACAACGATGTGTTTTATCAGTCCGCTCGCTCTCTGTGATTTATCCAGATTTATTCTATTTAATATTGCGCCATTGCTCTGATAATAATCCTGTTTACTTTTCTGGCTATTATTCTGATTTTTGTCTGGTATTTTTCTTTGAGTATTCTTAGAGTTTTCTCTGGATTTTTACTGTAGCTATTTCTCTGTAATGGTTCTTGAGAATGTCGAAAAGGAAGAGCTCCGAAAACCGGGCTTTCAATAACGAGTGGGAAATTAAGTTTTTTTGTACAGAATTCCAACAAGAAACCCCAATGTTTAATATGTAAAAATTGTTTAAGTCAAAATAAAAGTAGTAATCTTGCTCGACATTTCTCTTCGCTCCATGAAGCAACACACGGACATTGCTCTGATGACGAACGACGCGCTTTAGTGGATGAATTAAAAAAAGAAATAATGCAAGACTTGTCTGTATCAATCTCCTCAAGTCTTCAGGAAAAGAGTTTAATTGCATCATATGTGGTATCCTTAAAATTAGCGAAAGCCCAGAAATGCTTTAGCGATGGCACACTCGTTAAAGAATGTGCAATAGAAATGGCAAAAGCATTTGGTTACGATGATGCCGCTGAACATTTTAAAACAGCTGCTTTATCGCGTAACACTGTAAGAAATCGAATTGTTAATACGGACCGCAGCATAAAAGAGAAACTAAATAATTTAGTTGCACAATGTCGATACTATTCTTTGTGTATTGATGAGAGTACTGACCGAACAGATATCAGTCAACTACTAATTTTCATTCGCGTAGTAATGAACGATTTTTCAGTACAGGAAGAATTACTCGCTTTAGTTCCGTTGCTCGGAACAACAGATTTAGATATTTTTAATGCCGTTAAAAAATGCATTGACGAAATCGGTGGTTTCCACAAATGCTCTGCAATTTGCACCGATGGAGCACCGGCTATGGTCGGTAGAGGAAATGGCTTCGTTGGTCAGTTAAGAAAAAACGGAGTAAATTGTTTAACTTTTCATTGCATTATTCATCAAGAGGCATTATGTAGAAATACTATCAGAATGCTCTCTGTAATGAAAGATGTTACGAAAATTACGAACATAATACGCGGAGGAAATCGATCATTATCTCACCGAAAATTGAAAGCATTTTTGGAAGAAGTTGACGCGGAATACCGAGATATACCTCTTCATTCTGAAGTTCGTTGGCTTAGTGCAGGTAAATGTCTAGTTCGTTTTTTTGCACTTCGAAAAGAACTTGGCGAATTTCTGAATAAAGAGGTAAAATCTGATACCACGGAATTTGAAAAGAAATTAAAAGATCCATTTTTTTAATCAGAATTAGCATTTCTAACGGACTTTACAAATCATTTGAACAATTTAAATTTACATTTGCAGGGAAAGGAACGCACTATTTCTGATATGTTGACGAATATTAATGGATTCCGATCTAAACTTACGTTGTTCAAACTGCAACTAGCCAAAGAAAATGTTTATCATTTCCCGAGTTGCTCCGAATTAAAACAGGAATACAAGGAAGTAAACTTTTCAAGATTTGCTTCCATTATTGATGAAGTCTCGAGTGAGTTTGAACGTCGTTTAAAGGTTTTAAATCTCTAGAACCGGATATCATTTTTTTTCAATAATCCTATGAAAATTAATCTTGAACTTGTTAGAAGTGATCTTCAAGAAGAAGTGTGCAATTTACAAAATGATCCGTTCATGCTATCGAGAACAGAAACAAATGCTGCAATTTTTGAAGTCATGCCACAAGATCGGTATCCAAAACTCATTGACTTGTAACGTCCGCCGAAAATTGCGTGAAGGCGAACGTCACTTTT
>NW_017300312.1:19455-19663 GCF_001594075.2 Trachymyrmex cornetzi
AAACCGTACTGCGCTTGCGCGACCTAACATAATTAATCGCGTGAAAATCTATTTAAATTAATAGCGAGATAAATTAACACCCCATAATATTGAATAATAAACCATAGGGAACTAAGAGGCTCTCTACTGTTCTCAATCTATCGCAGTATTCTAAAGTAATCGATAAACTTATTTCATTTAAATTCTGTAATTGCAACTGCAAATTTGA
>NW_017300312.1:19856-21965 GCF_001594075.2 Trachymyrmex cornetzi
TAACGCGAATAAACGCGCACAGCGACTGCACAGTATGCAGCACAGGGGCGGAGCGACTAAGAGGGCCCTGTCAACATTTAGATTCGGCAATTTCGCCCTTTTAAACAGTAAAATCTAATAAAATCTTATTAAATCGAAAGTTCTAGAACAATTCAAACGGTTCCGGTAACTGTTGACAGGTCAACCCCCTTTCCCGCTCAGCACCACCACTTCTAACGATATAAAAGAGCACGCCAAAGACGGAAAATCGCTTAGTTCCGACTTCGTACCGATTATTACAGTTCAGCTTAATATCGCTCAGTTCCGACCAGTGTTAGTTGCGCCTTCAGTCGGCTGTAGACACCAAGTGCCGTGATAAAGTTTGTTATCCGAGCGTCAAGACGGGAGTCCTCCTACGCCTGCAGGGTCCTCGTCTACCTAACTTCACCATATTACAAGGATAGCCGAACAATATCTCGACGAAAAGTGAGTTGCATGTGGCACTTCCGTTAGACGCACTTTTCTCCATTCGTATAAACATTAAATTTCTAACTATCGGGTGCGAACCAATAAAATCTCAGTCATTATATTCAATATCTTGTATATATCTCTTTAGCAGAAATCCAAACGGAATAAAACGTTTAAAATCTATTTTCTTTTATCTTTGTTTTTCTTTATCTTCTTCTTTCACTCTGCCTTTCCCTCGAAAGGCGAAATTAACGCGATTCGGAGCGCCTGTAAAGTCTGTGCCGTCCAATTACTGTTGCAATTTAGTGAATCTGGAGTGGGAAGCCTTGCGCGTTGTGGCGCATGAAAACCGCGCCAGGCTCCCTATCCTCCGGGGCGACAGTCACCTATAACCAGGCCTAGGAAGCCCCTCTCAGGGCCGCCGAGGCATCCCTCTTAACTCTCATTCCTTGAAATCCGTTCTAGGAAGCCCCTCTCAGGGCCTCCAGAGCGCCCTAGCCTTGCCCTCCAGTCGCTCAAGACAGAGCCCTGGCCGGCCTTCCGAGCGGAGAGCAAGAGCCCCCTTCAGGGCCCCCTATCGCTCATCCTACTCCGAACCAATTGTCGCTGTAGAAATTAGGATTTCTATCGTTGCTCATATTATTTTGCTCGACACTTCCTGAAGCACCCTTAGACAAACCGCACCTTTGGTCGTAGATGTCAAAGGGAAATCGCGCCGGCCGCGACAAGGCCCTCAAGCAGATGCAGCGGGAATATCATTGGCGGGAAAAATTCGACCCGCGCGAATTCACTGACCCGAGCATAGTCCAGCTGCCGGGATATTATTCCCGTCCCTGGGAACTCCCAGGATCCGCTGCCACCGCCGCCTCTACCCACGAGACCGGTGCCGACGGTCCAACGAATAGAGTCTGTCACCGGACAATTCGTCTCTACTCGCGATTTCATATGGAGAGTACCAAATAAAAGAACGTCTTAACCTATGCGAACTAGTTTTTTTTTCCTTTCGTGATCGTTATCTCTCTTTTAACCTCGCGAACCGTGATTATCGCCCTTGCCGCTCGGGGCGAGAATCACGCCGAGCCGTCGTTGGACGGGCCCACGCCGCGTCCGAGGGGCATCCGCACTCGCGCGCCCCCGACGTGACAGACTTCGCTCTTAAAATAAAATCTTTTTTCGGATCAATATATATTTGTGAAAGCACATTTTCTTCAATGAAGTACATAAAATTTGCTCAACGTAATACGTTGACTAATGAAGCGTTGGAACATCTACTCTGTTTTGCTACAACGCAAATTGAAGTCGATAATGTAAAACTTGTTAGCAATACTAAACGTATCCGTCTATCACATTAATGTAGGTGTAAGACGCAAAAGATGAAAATTCTTTTTACAAACCTTGACGTGAAATACTTTTTATAAATTGTCTGTTTAAAAATAACAATTTCTTCAAGTTATTTACAATAGAAGTAACTAAATTTACTAAATAGCTCTTCTCTTTTAAGTAAATAGTTTCTCTTTTAAATCATTTTTATTTTCAATACAGATCCTTGGCGACGTCGTGTACCAAAGAATAAAAAAATCGAAGTTCTCAATGGTTTACTATAGGGAGTAGGGCCTACATCGCGCGCGGCTACTGACAGTCGTCCCTGAAGTCGGCCGGCGG
>NW_017300312.1:22333-22546 GCF_001594075.2 Trachymyrmex cornetzi
ACTTGAAGCCAGTCCGGGAACTTCGATGCTGCAGAACATCCGGCCTGGCTTCACGCTAGTCGCGCCACGCTGCGCAACTCGTCCTCTATAACTTTGACGTAGGAGTGCCACCATCTTCCTACGTCATCTATCCTGTTGCATCATACACGGGAGACGGCAATTCCCCGCGATCATCGCCCCCGTGATGCTTCGGGGGGGGGGGGGGGGGGGGGG
>NW_017300312.1:22696-24546 GCF_001594075.2 Trachymyrmex cornetzi
GGCCCGGATAACGGCGGGCCAGGACAGGTCCGGCCTGATAATACTGATCAGCCGACCCCTCTCCTCCGCCCACGCGAGGCAATCCCGAAGCGTATGGCCAGCTGTGTCGCAGAGTGCGGCACAGTGCCAGCACCTTTCGCTATCCTTGCCGATGCGGCGCAGATACCAGCCAAAACAGCCATGGCCGGTGAGCACCTGCGTCGCATGGAAGGTCAATCCTGCCCGCGTGTCCATCCACTTCTCCAGATGGGGCCTCATCGTGTCGAGGATTCCGCTCCCACCACGATTTGTCCGAGGCAGCCACTCCTCCCATTTCTTCATCAATCTCCTCCTCGCCACGCTTTTGATGGACTCTATTGTTTGAACCGACACTGGGTCATTTCCTTCCTCCTTCAATTCCGCTACTCTCTCGTACACCTCCAGGTGCACCTGTGCTGCTAATTTAAGTGGCGGCATTTCAGCAAGGGCCACGTTGACGGAGTGGGCCGTCGTTCGGTACGCCCTAATAACGCGACCTGACATTCTCCTTTGGGCGGCACGTAGTACGCTCTGTACCCTTCGGTTGCTACGCACCTCCGGGGCCCAGACCGGCGTTCCGTATAGGGTCACCGAGCTCACGACGTAGTTATACAGTCGCCGTACCTTACCGTTGGGCCCGCCTAGATTGGGTAAAAAAAGCCCACTGAGAGCCATAGCAGTCTTTTCCATCTTTGGAGCTATTTCCTTGAAATGCGCCTTAAATCGCCACTTGCTATCTAGGATGAGACAAATATTTCATCCGGGTCCCAACCTGGACCTCCACTCCCGCCACCTTCACTTCCATTTCCATGGATGGTGCCGGCCTTCCACGGTTATTGAATCCTGCCTACTGTTTTGTTCGGAGCCACTTCCAGTCCGAGTTCCTTCATCTTCTCTATCACGGAGGAGATGACTTCGTTGGTAGATCTTCACCTCCTCTTAGTTCTCATCAGCCGCCAGGATCAAAGTGTCGTCCGCATAGCAGGTGACGGAACAACCAGTCGCCGTCTCCCCGCTCTCCACCGGAAACGAGAGCCGCCTGCACCCCAGATACGCCCGCACTATTCTTCTGAGGTAGGGAGGCACGCGGTGCTCCCATAGCGCCATTCCAATCGTCTCCCACGGAAGGGAGTTGAACTCGTTCCTGATGTCCAATGATACCCCTTATCAGCTCTCTCCGCATGGAGGAGATGCTCAAAATGTGCACCATTATTTTCTAAGCATAACAGTAATCGACGGCGAAAGTTACGTTGTACATTTCCAAGCATTAAAGGAGTTATCGCTTCACAAGCTCTTCTTATTCTTTCCATCATATTCAATCTTGTCGTTGGAGCTTCACTATACACTGCATCTTTAACGTATCCCCATAAAAAGAAATCAAGGGGGTTGAGATCCGGTGATCTCGGAGGCCACAGAACTGGTCCACCTCGCCCTATCCATCGATTTGGGAATCTTTGATTCAAAAACATCCGTATAATACGAGCATAATGAGCAGGAGCACCATCTTGTTGATACCATAAATTTAGTCTACCTAACTGCAAGGAGAACCTAACCTAACTGCAAGGGGAACATTCTCTAGGTATGCTGGCAAATCATTTTCGAGGAATTCCAAATATATTGGACTATTAATTGTATGTTCAAAAAAATAAGGTCCAATGACTTCGCCATTGCAAATGCCTACCCATATGTGTAAACTCCAACGATGTTGATTAAGCACCTCACGATACCAATGTGGATTTTCTGGTGACCAATAGTGGCAATTATGCCTATTGAGACTACCATTCCTGATGAATGTTGCTTCATCACTGAAACAAACATTACTGAAAAAATCT
>NW_017300312.1:29762-30732 GCF_001594075.2 Trachymyrmex cornetzi
CTTTCGAACGGCCGCACGGCTCTCCTCCGAGAGAGGCGAGGGCCCCGCTTCGGAAAAATTCCGAGCGGCCCCCCGCTCCCTCCTACGGACTAGGTCCGCACCTTACCTCACCGGAGAGAGTCCCCAGTGCAATGAGCCGTAGCTCTTGGAGACTCCCCCCAGTGGCATGAGCCAGCCCGCAGCCAGGAGCACCCAGCATATGGACCGACCCGCCGTGCGGGAGCACCCGCTCGAAACTTCTGGGTCTGAGATCCCGAGGGAATCACCCCACCCCCCAAAGAGGCAGGGGAGGCCCCCACGGGAGCCCGGACCCAGTGGGAGCGAAACCCCACATACCATGTCACGGGCGAGGAGCAAACATCCCCCTGACGGTGCCGTGCCACCGGGCGATTGAAGTCAGGGCCGCCAACCCCTACCGGCACATTGGGGAATCATTACGTACGGAACGGCTCCTCCAGGAGCTCCCTCCGAAGAGGGAAGCTCCCTTGGGGTGCCGGACCCGGTGTACAGACTCCTCTTATTCAACGGAGGAGTCCGTACAGGTCGCACTTAGCACCCGGAGCCTCGCGGCTGCCGGGTGAGCCCCCTCACCACAAGGTGGCGACCCACGAGGGGGTACTTAGCCTTTTTGTTTTTTTTTTACGCTGGGGAAATGCATTTACCCATACCCGGCCTCTCGGGGGAGAGGGACAGGGTTATGTGGGACTCCTCAGCCAAACTAACTGATCGACGGAGACTACCCACTAAAATGTCTCAGCGAATGTCCTACGTTGGGCGTGAAGTTGGGTCGAGGAGGGCTCGAATCATCAGCGCTCACCTCCGCGGCCCATCCTCCAACTCCCCCCTTTGCCATCTCTCCAACTCTACTCTTCTGTCCTCAAAAAATTGTCCTCTTTCTCCCATCCATCCTTCTAAATTCTCCCTCCTCGTATTCCCTCTCGACTCCTCCCAACATAACCACGCCAACTCC
>NW_017300312.1:30928-31231 GCF_001594075.2 Trachymyrmex cornetzi
CTCCATCTCCTTCCAACCCCAAATTTCCGCCCCATAACTCAACATTGCCCAAATCAACTTATCAAATAACCATATCCTCCTCTTCCAATCTTTCCCAAACCTCCTTTTTTCTATCCCCCACACCTGCCCCATCATTACCACCGCCTTCGCTACTCTTTCCTTAAGGGTCCTGTCTCGTTTGTTGGGTAAAAAAAATTGAAATTTTTTTTTGCGGATTTTGATAGCTATAACTGTCTAGAATGTTGTGCTAAAAGGGCAAATCGATATTCGTTACGATTCAAAAGTTATGATTGAGTCGACCCG
>NW_017300312.1:31595-32086 GCF_001594075.2 Trachymyrmex cornetzi
GCAGTGGTGTACGTCGTCCCGTGTCACGCCGCCGGAAATTGATCAAATGAGCTCAAATTTTTTTACAAACTTATTAAAAGTATTATAAATACATGTGAAAAAGATTCAAGTTGATATGTTCTTTACTTTCCCTACAAAAAATTCATCAAAAATGCCTGTTTTTTGACCCAACAAACGAGACTGGACCCTTAACATGTTCCTCCTGCCCCCATTCCTCTGCATTGTATACCCCAAGTACTTGAACTTCTTTACTTCTTTTATTTCCTTTCCTTTCCATCTCCAATTCACCTTACTGCTTCTTCTCCCCCCCTTTCCTAAACCTCACTATTTTTGTCTTCTCCCTATGTCCAAACCCTTTCTTTCCACATATCCCTCCAAACTCTCTATCATACTCCTTATACTCCCCTCATTCTCCTTCAAAAGTACCACATCATCCGCATACGCTAACCCAAATATTTTCTTATCCGCTACCTTCACCCCCCCCCCCCCCT
>NW_017300312.1:32157-37451 GCF_001594075.2 Trachymyrmex cornetzi
CCCCTGCCTTACCCCCCTTGCCAAAAACTTTTTCCTACCTCCCCCCCTGCCCTGACTCTACTCTTTGTTTCCCAATTATCTCTCCCACCCTCTCTACCAGCCCTTCCCTTACCCCTCCCGTCTCATCTTATCTAACAAAACCCCCCTATCCACCGAATCAAACGCCGCTTTCAAATCAATAAACAATGCAATTAATTTCCCTCCTTTTTTCCTTACTTGCCTATTTACCAAAAAGTTTTTTCCCCTCCACTTCCTCCCTTAACCTTTCCGCTAGCACCGCCGTATACACCTTATACAAAGTCGGCATTATTGACACCCCCCTATAATCCCTTACCTCCTCCCCCTGCCCCTTCCCCTATATACGTCCAATTACTCTTTTCGTATCCTCTTTTATATCTCCATTCAATCTAGCCCACCCCCTCGCCCTTTTAAACTTCACCAATTTACCCCTAACCTTGTTTTTCCTATTATCCCTAGACCTTCAGTCCTCTTCCTACTCTCCTTCAATCCCTTCCCTTATCCTTCCTCCCTCTCTCCTGTTCTTGCATTAAAATCCCCCCCATCACAGTTTTTATCTCCTCTTCCTTTTCCTCCATCCATTCCGCCAAACTCACCATCTTTCTTTCCATATCCATATTTATATACACTCCCACCATCCTTACCCTATTCCTTTCTACTTTCAACATCCCTGTCATCACCCCCTACTCTTCCTTTCTTCCCTCCTCCCCCATATACAACTCCTTTCTAATCCCCATCAACATTCCCCCCATTGCCCTTCCTTTTTTATTTTTCCTCTTCGCCTCCTACACTCTCCATACATATCCCTCCGGCAACCTCTCTTTTAAATACTTATCTCCCTTTTTCTCCACCCATGTCTACATCAAAACCATCGCATCCCACTATATGTCTTATACATATATATTTCGAGTAAAATTTTCCTCGGAAAGGATGTTTTGGAATGTAACATAAGTAAATATTTAATCAATTAAATTAAAGAGCTCTTTTAAATAACAAAAATGTCGAGAATATAGAAGGGCAAATTAGAGTCAAATTCGAATATACATACGTGTAAAACGTTTAAAGTTTTTACATTCTGATAAATTGATATAAAATATAAATTTAATTTTAAAAACTTAATGTTACATTGTATTACATTTTATATTTTTTTCTTTTTTTAATTTTTTGAGCCTTATTATTATAACATTTTATATTCTTCTATATTCTTGATATTTTTGTTAAGTAAATATCCTTATTATACTTACATCTTGTTGTTCCACGTTTAAATTTTTGTATAAGAGCGATGTCGCTAAAAGTTGGATTAGGGTCACTTTCACCATCGTCGGTTTACTTAACCAGCCCAGTAACTAATGGAATAGAAAGACATAGAATTATTTCTATCTCTTTCTATTTTATTACAGTTACTAGGTTGGTTAACAAAGGCGTTACATGACACTGAGTAGGTACACTCCAGCGTAGGGCGTAAAATTTGGAGGGGCACAAAATTTTAAGCAGCGCTACTCTTGTAAATACATATAAAGCTCTATCTTACTTGATGTTTTAAATGAATTAGTTAAAGTGGTTTTCTGAAAACCTTTTTAAATTTAGCGATAGCGTTACAGATTTTATTAACTGTGCCAATGTCTGTATCAACTGCAGAGGCATCTTTCTCAAAATTAAAAATAATAACGAATTATCTGAGAAATACAATGACGTAGAGGCGGTCATGCAGTTTAGCTATGATACCAACTGAAAAAGAATTGGTGAACAATTTTTTATTATGTAATCAGTCTTGACAGTCCTACAAATTGAGACGTAATAGTATGTTGCATTAAGCGTCAAATATATTATTACAAAAGAAAATATGAAAGGATCTAACCGAATAAGTATATGAAAAATGCTCCCAAATCAAATCCAATTTTGAGTACCTAACATTGTTAAACTCAATAAAAGATTATTTTACACCAAATTTCAACCTGCTAAATTTATTCATGTAGCAGTAATGATGAAAAACGTCAATTTCAATTTTTTATTTTTATTTTCCTATCATGTGAATTAAAAAATCTGAAAAAATTTGACACACTTTTTAGCATAATATTACATCTAAAAAGAATTTTTTTAGATTTTTTATGAAAAATGTAAATTAAAAAAAATATAAAAAGTTTTAAATGCATGTTTTTATCGAAAATATTCGAGTACTGTCTTCAATAAATTATGGTGAATTGATCATTCCCTAATGAATGAAATATGTCGTATTCAGATTTTTAAAGGCGTGGAGCATTGTTTTAAAAATTAAAACTCAGTTTTTTAATTTTTAAAACAATGTTTCACACTTTTAAAAAATCTAAAAAATTTTTTTTAGATGTAATATCGTGCTAAAAAGTGTCAAATTTTTTCGGATTTCTAAATATTTTTTTTTGTATTTAATATTCTTTATTTGTATTTCCCCGTCAGAAATGTATTTAATATAATATTATTATATTTATACATACATTATTTTGAAATATTTTATACGATATGGCATGTATAATTAGAAGTAACCAATTTTTTAAATGAAATTATAGTGTAAAGAAAAAATATAGACTTAATTTTTTTGATATTTAATTATTACAATAACATCGTTTGCATCAAATAATTTTTGTATATCCCAGGTAATATATTTAAGATTTTTTTTCTCTTGATGGGTACTGGGTACTCTCTCTCTCTCTCTCTCTCTCTCTCTCTCTCTCTCTCTCTCTCTCTCTCTCTCTCTCAAATGATAGTGAGTATCTTTAAAGTTATCTTTCCGAGAAAGGACGATCATATTAGTGCAAAAATTGATTTCGTCAAATATTTTATTCTTATTCTACAAAGTTTTTTTTATTTATGTCAAAACGCCATATTGCGTTGCTGCTTCCGCTTTTTAATTCACATTTTTCGTAAAAAATCTAAAAAAATTCTTTTTAGATGTAATATCATGCTGAAAAGTGTGTCAAATTTTTTCAGATTTTTTAATTTACATGATAGGAAAATAAAAATGAAAAATTGAAATTGACGTTTTTCATCATTACTGCTACATGAATAAATTTAGCAGGTTGAAATTTGGTGTAAAATAATCTTTTATCGAGCTTAACAATATTAGGTACTCAAAATTGGATTTGGTTTGGGGGCATTTTCCATATGCTTATTCGGCTAGATCTTTTATTGTATTCGTATTCCTGTGTTACGCAAATTGTTGGAAATTCCTTTTTTTTTTAGAATTGTTGGTTCGTTGCAATTGGCGGGGGATTGGTGCTTCAGAGACTTAGCAATCCTTGTGATGGGGCGCAAAAGCAAATTCCAGCGTAGGGTGCAAAAGGCGGTCATAACGCTTCCGCTGGTTAAGTTAACTAAGCTTGGTGAAAGTGGCCCTTAATCCAACTATTCAACAATGTCGCATAACCCAATCAGCGCGAAGAAAACTTCCAACAGTTGCAAAATAAACGTTCTACTAAACGCAGCCGATATCAATTCCACGCGGAAATCATCAAATTGACGTCGAATCGATGTCAATATCGAATCGATATCGACGATTTTGGGTGCATTCAGAGTTACGCATGAAGCACATGATGCATCATTTGTCCTCGTTGTTCACTAAATAATAAAGAAAAAATGAAAATAACAATAAAGATGTCTTCTCCAAATGATTTCTAATCGATTCCATTAATAAAATACATTAAATAAAATCACTATCTACTAACTTGATGCATGATAAAAAATTGTTAATAACAAGAAAAATACTATTACCCAAATATTTAAATACTTTTCCTAAATTTCCCCAAACGATTCCCAAATTATGTAGACATAAATACAGAAATATTCAATTTATCTGCTATCTTGTCAGTGATCAGATTAGCACCATTTGATTGAGGACCGGTTGTTTCATCTTTTGGTAAATACCTGTTGGGTAAGCAAGATTACCTAATCACATGCACGAATTGTCAGATTTACCTTACAGGTAAAATTTACTAAAAGGTGGAACCGTCCTGAATGAATCTCCTGTTCCTACCTAGAGTCCTATATATGAGAGAAGCGACATTCATCCCCACCACCTCTAGTATATGTTCAGCACCGCCATGTTTGGCCCGCTCCAGTTGATCAGTTCCGTTATACACCATTTACTCCATTATGAGAATCATGAACTCCGTCAGGATGAGGTTAAGCAAGTATTAATGTTTTTGTGTTTTTTTTTGTCGAATAATGTAACGATTAAGTAATGCAATTACAAAAATGTCACATAAAAAGTGTGGAAGGGTGCTGCTTAATAAAATGATTCCACAAATTGAAATAGATTGCTCTTTATTAGCTTTTGTACACTATATACAGATGTACCTCTCGGTACTATTGGAATTTCTTGATGGCCTTGCGGCGCGTGTGAGTGTGTCAGTGTATAATTCAGAATGTTTTCTTGGAGCCGTCGGAGTCGGAGTCAGTGATGCACATTTGGCTCCCCGGCAATACAAGAATCAGCCCCACTACTCTCGCTGTCTCGCTCCCTCTCGCGAAGCCGCGCGAGAGAGAGCGAAACAGCGAGAGTGGTGGGGCTGATTCTCGTGTTGCCGGGGAGCCAAATGTGCATCACTGGTCGGAGTCCGTCCCGAAAAGCTACTGGGATAAGCGCGGGTTGATCCTTCTCCTCTTTCTTCGCCCCGGTGTCCTCTGTTTCACGGGCGTTAGCGGCAACGGGCTGATCAGTAGTCCTATCTCGAAGTAGTTGAGTTCCTCCGATAGCGGCAGTGGTACCGACGGCAGCGGAGGCCACGGGGAGCTCGTCTGCGTCTCGACGGTAGTGGATGGTCGCCGTCGAGGATCCCTGACGGGGGTATTCTCCCGCTGGAGCTCCGTACGAGCTTCCACGGAAAGAATGTAACTCCCGGGTCGAGCGGCCTCTCCTGAGGAAGTTCCCCAGGTGTGCGAGGGGGACCGTAGCGGTCCCGTCGGCGTTCCCATGGCAGGGTGGTCGGTGACTACTGCCAGGAATCGCTATTACAGAGGCCCAGAAGGGGCTCGCTCTGTCTTCGAAGGCCCGATGGCGAGCTCGCTTCGAGGGTATGCAGAGGCCCGTGTAAGAGCTCGCTCCACAATGAAAAGGCCTGAGGAAGAGCTCGCCTGAACGCCCGAGGGGCTCACTTCACTGGTTATACAAAAATAGTCTTACTAGAGTCAGAGGCCCGAGGTAGAGCTCACCCTGATTCTCGGGAGAAGATATCGATCGCTCTGCAGGGGTCTTATTAATACAGGCGATACTCGATCTTGCGTACGGGCGGGCGCTCGACCGC
>NW_017300312.1:37527-37900 GCF_001594075.2 Trachymyrmex cornetzi
AAAAAGGTAACCGGCATATTGTATGTCTATTTTAGGTATATGTATTGTGTATGTACCAGTTCAGCTGTAGAAAGGAAACATATGATAGCTCTCGACTATAGGCACAATATGGTTACTTTAATTAGATAGGAGTATTAAAACCAATTAAAAATTGCCGATGTCGCTTCTCTCATATATAGAACTCTAGTCTGACTAGCCTCTTCGATCCGTGATTATTTTAAGTTAATTCAGAAGACTGCCACCAGAGGGTATCTGAGAGTCAAGTCAATGACATATATATATAGACCAAGCATTCTGTCCGTAGCTTGAAATCGGATTAGGACCCGTGGTGTCTCTTTCTATTTTGATGAGAGCAGTGCGAGAGAGTGAAATA
>NW_017300312.1:38160-41210 GCF_001594075.2 Trachymyrmex cornetzi
CCCCCCCCCCCCTATAAACTATCAATTTCCGGCTTCAACCCCCACCACTGAAAAACATGGGAATGCTTGGTCTATGTATATAAGTCGTTGAGTCAAGTACATTGACTGTCTCATTTACTTTCGTTGTGCAGCTATGTACGGCTCATGTTTTCAACATCATAGCAATATTTCCGCATAATAAATATAGTTATGCATATAAAAAAGATGTAAAAAGTAGTATTTTTCCATTCTTGTCCTTTATTATTGCTGCATTTTTAATCTTACTTTTGTCGAAATGCTATTCACATATAAAATGTTTTTTTCTAAATGGATCCCCGCAGCTGTCAAGATTTTACACCACATGTGGAATAATGAATTGTCTTTTGATATTGCGAATAAATAACCTATATTATTATTGCAATTCGCAACACACTTTTTCCCCATTGTATTTAGGCTTTTTACAAAAATTGTGCTTTTTACTACATTATGTGTTTACACCACACGTAAAGCTGACATATTTGTTTCGGTACTTGAATCTACGACGCCACCTAGTAACGAAAGCGCTAACTGCCTTAAAATAATCACAGGGCTGCATATGAAAAATATATTCAGTCGGACCACCTGTACTTCACCGTGGTCCATGGTTAGGCCCAATATTAACGTGTCCAAATGATACATGTCCTATATTAACATGTCCAAGTGATACATGTCCAATAGAAACGTGTCCAAATGATACGTGCCCAATTGAAACATATCCAAATACGTATCCAATATTAACATGTCCAATGTTACGTGTCTAATATTTACGTGTCTAAATAATACGTGTCCAATATTACGTGTTCAACTGAATAGCGTGCATTTTAATGTGTCCAAAAATTTATTATGTCTAAAATTGCCGTGTCCATTTGCTACGTGTCCAATGGAAACGTGTATAATATAACGTGTCCATTTGCAACGTGTCCAATTACAACGTGTTTAATCACAACGTGTCCAAATGAACCTCTTCCCTACTTAGAAGGATGCTGAATCGACGGCCGAACTTGATCGAAGTCGATAGTACAGACTTTTTTAAATTACAAATTCGATAATAGTGACATCTTTCATTTATTTCTTATTATATATCGTGTCTTGCTCAAACGCATTCATCTGTCCTTATCTAACATATTGCAACGCCATCTTTTAGAAAGAGATCAACTAAAATACTGCTCGGTTTCATGGCTTTACGTCAATTTTATTCGTAGCATACGAACGAACTTTTTGACGACTCTTTTCTCTTATACTAAAGCTTTGTCAAAAGCTTCTTGATCAAAAAGGCAAGAGACAAACAGCAAGAAACAGAAAACAAAAAGCACATTGTAGAATTAGCCTAAAGCTTTTTAGCTCATTTCTACATGCATAATATTGTTCTTCGAGGTTTTCTCGTAGGCTGCTGGCTATTAATTTTAAACTGGTAAAATCTGAAACTCTTATATGCAGCACATATTATGACGAGTTGACTGCAGGAGCCGGTGACAAAACTACAATTTTTAATTTTTTTTATTCTTCGTATTAAATTGTAGCTGGCAGCCAGTGTTGTTGTCAATCCTTTAATTGTGGAGAAGGACTTTTCAATCCGTAAGTACAATTAAGAGAAAGGAGTCGAGAAAAATTAATCATACTTCATTGGTAAAACAGGGCACTCCAGCATCCCCTTAAATTAAAAGTGTATAAAAATAAAAATATAAAACAAACTATTTAGCTGACTTTTCATACGCAGCACGTTGCGGCAGCAATTCGTTGTTATTGGTTAAAAATTTTACATGAGATGACGCACTTTCGACGCAAAATACATTTTGCCGCATCTCAATGAAATACAACCGAACGATCAATGAGCAGCAAAGAATTCGAAGCTGAGAAAATCTGCAATATTTGCAAAAAATGTGAAAATTGAGTATATTTACAATGAGTACATACAATGAGTACATTTTTATTAAGATTTGAAGTGGGGATATTCTAATTTCTAAATAATTACCTGAAATGGTAGTTGTCCAAATTGTAACTGCACTAATAGGGGGTGATCCTGATTGACCACGGCTCGATTGGACACCACCAATCACAGTGACCGGTGCTTAAGAGCTTTGTAGTCTCAAGCGCTGTGAGTGGCTCGTGTCCAATTGAGCCGTGTCCAACTGGGTGCCACCCCACTAATAGTTGCCATAACATATAATCACAAGTTTTTATCTTTTTAAGTTTTCTATATTAATTTTCGAGCTGAGCAAATAAAAGACACATATTTGAGGTTAAACTTTAACACATTGCCGTTATTCCTTTTCATACGCAGCAAAACAGGGCTGCTGTGTTCAGAATTATCATCTGGGTGCACCCAGATGTTCTTTTAGCCTTGTTTAACATTCGTGAACAACAAGGATAAAACGATATCTGGGTGCATCTGGAAGACAATTCTGAACGCAGCCCAGCGGAAGCAATTATGAAAAATTTGTATCACGTGACATTTTTGTTGCCGCAACGTGCTGCGCTATGAAAAGGCACCTTTTGACATGTTAATTAATGTCTTTGGCTGCGTTCAGCAGACTCAACAGTTAAGTCAGCGCTAGCTGCTATTGATGTATTCTTCTAGATCTAAAATCTGGTTGGACGATCTAAAAGAATACACTAATAACAGTGGGGTGGCACCCAGTTGGACACGGCTCAATTGGACACGAGCCACTCACAGCGCTTGAGACTACAAAGCTCCTAAGCATCGGTCGCTGTGATTGGTGGTGTCCAATCAAGCCGTGGTCAATCGGGATCACGCCATAACAGCGAACGCTCACTCAACTGTTGAGTTTGCTGAACGCAGCTATTGCGTATATATTCATGTCGTTACCAAATTCGCGACGCTAGCACTAACTTTATCTGGAGTTTTTACATCAACAAACTTTAGATTAAAATTACTCAGAAACTAAAGCTGCAATCGAAAATCTAAAAACTTTTATTATACAGGGTGGACCATCTGAAGTGATCCAGTCAAATATCTCGAAAACTAGTAGGGATAGAGAAAAATGTTTCGTATGAAAAGTTTAGGGTTACAC
>NW_017300312.1:41810-43279 GCF_001594075.2 Trachymyrmex cornetzi
GAAATTACCACGTCCACGTCGTTGTTCCTGGGTAGCGCTAAGAGTAGTTCATCAATGACTTTGATGGTCCATAACTCGGACCCCAGTGGGCGGATTGTGGACCACAACCAATGTTTCGTAAAGGGCTTGAAACCAGCTTTCTCATCCCATGGTGAAAAACTAGGGGTTCCATTTAAAAAAACCATCGTGACCCTTGAATGACCTTCAAAATGACCTTCCAAGGATTTTTCAAGGTCAGTACCATACTTCCCCCGTGTAACCCTAAACTTTTCATACGAAACATTTTTCTCTATCCCTACTAGTTTTCGAGATATTTGACTGGATCACTTCAGATGGTCCACCCTGTATATATTGTGACCGATATTTTCTGTCGACGTCACAACTTTATTGCTTCGCTATGATCATAACTCGACAGCCAATGACTCTACTTTGAGTTTCTTAATCGGTAGCTACTCTCTAAATTTCCGCAAATTCTTTCGGAACGTAAGTTGGACGCCAGGCACGAGTGAGCGTGTCGCTCTTTGTTATTCTAGTCGATCTCGACGAATTATTCTCGACAACAGTATAAAACGAATAGACAATTATTCTTACTTTCTTTTTACGGCGACGGGCGACAACCGACTGCTCAGTCCCGCATGGACAGCGGGGGTGGGTGGTTGGGAGCGGGAGTGAATCGGAAGGCGAGATAACAAATAAGAATTACTCCCAGTAATTAATAAGAAAATGACAAATATATTTAATATTAATGAAGAAAACAATTACAAGAATGTCTTCTAATACGCAAATTACCGCGAGTACAATATTTCGTCTCGGTGCGAATATGAGCTGCTTATAAGCGGAAATTATCCGGCCGCGTGACACAAAATGCTACAAAATACGGGGCCGGCGATTATCGCGAGAGTTATCACAAAATCATTTGTCGATCCGACATTATAGTGGTAATCGCGGCTTTCCGCCGGGCGTCGTACAAGGGTTTTCTTTACTACTCTGGAGGTGACTTGCACGCAGCGATAAGATGGCGAGGTAGCGTACAAGTTTTCTAATGACACGCAGCGACTTGGCTGTGGCGAAAGGGCGGCAAGCCTCACGCGAACCGAAGACAAAATCCGGGGCGATGCGAGCGAGCGGCAAACGGTAGCACAAAGGATTACTTAATCGCGGTAGCCCCTTTTATGGGTCGTAGCCTTTCGGCCCGAAGTCGACACGTGCCGTTTGCTCGTGATCACGTTGTCGGGGATCGGCGACTTTACATAAATCTTTTGCTTGTCTCACCGGCGATTCCTCCTTCTCGTCCTTTCGGTAGCGTCTGAATACACGTTAGCCCCTTGGTGATTCGGCTCTCCGTATCCCTCGATCTTTTCGGTAACTACCTCTGCTGGTGGTGGATTCTGCATCCTCTTAAGGCCCGTCTACAATACACGGAGTAAGAAGTAAGAGTAAGAAATTGACCAATCACAGTCGAATGTGAG
>NW_017300312.1:43754-47148 GCF_001594075.2 Trachymyrmex cornetzi
CTTTCCATCGGCTTACAATTAGTACAGAGCTCCTCCGGCTCCAGGCAGTCCTTTTTATTGGAGCCGTGTAATATTAATTAATATATATAATATAATGTTTGTATTGTGATATAAAAAATATCAAAAATCAATATTTCATTTAATTTTGTATTTATTACAATTAAAACGTGAAAAGAACACACCACACACACCATGTCTAAAAAAATGTCTTTTTCTTTGAATTATATCTTTATAATAAATACATCGCGATGCGAATACCGAACAGTGCATTGTGATTATAAATAAATGCTTTGTGAGTTGTTAAAATAAAGGTGTTATATATTTATTAAAATCTACAACAAGGTGCTATTTTATGTGACCTCTCCTTGAGTCCTACGTAAATCCCGGACCGTGCCGTATAGCGGCACAACAGTGCTATTTAAGCAGAATTTCCTTGATTAGGATCTTTTGATTTTCGAAGAAGTTCTAGTAAACGCCCTCGACTGCAAGTTCGAAATTGAGCTTCAGGATCTCGTAAATTATTATCGGCATTCAGCAACAAATGGTTTTTTTTTTCATTATTAGAAGCTGGACGTCTCCGACACTGAAATAGTATACGCAAGTTTACACGGGTTATTAGAATGTTTTTTTATGAATTAATAACAGTAGAAAGAAAAGTGTATGAAAAACAAAAATTATTGATAAATGCAATAAATTATTAATAAGTACCTTTGTTAAGAACTGATAAAAAGTACCGCCGTTGCACGTTATTTCTAATTTATATTCATAAGCTTCACAATTGTATGTTTCCATTTTAAATTTATATAAAGCACCGCTCTTGCAGGTTCCATTTAAAAAATTGAAAGTAACAATTTACTGTACAATTCACAATCAATGATATGATGACTGGTCTACTGCACATAAGAGCAAATCTATTTTCTACACAGAGTTGCAAATAAGATTTATTTTATGGCAATTTTCTTACATTATAGCTATTTTCTACATATTAATAACGTATGCATGCTAAAAACTATCCGTCAGCAAATCTATTTTTCGTCTAAAAATAAGTTAATGACGCAATATTTTGCAATATATTATTTGGCACGGTAGTGTCTTGACGGTAAGCCAAGCCAAGCGACACTGCCGTGGCTACTTTACGCGAGCCGGCGTTCATGTTAACATTGAAAAACAGTGCAATTAGCTGCTGCACGATCAAAATGAAAAATGAACGATATTTTACGAAGATAATAATTTCTTTATTCATACTTTGATTTTAATTTTCCGACGTACATTTTTGTATATATTATCAAAAATACTTGACTGGTTTCGGAAATTTAACAAGGTCATTATTACTATATTACTGTTATTACTATTATCATTACTATCATTATTATCATTATTATAAAATTATTATTGTAAAAAGCTCTTATTATAGTAGCTAGTGCGATAATGATGCGTACTGGATTGTATTCATTGAACGGTATCTTGTGCTCCCAACGTGGTACGAATATGTATGGAGCGCATAAAAAGAGACGTTTTCGTTCATATCTGAAAAATGGTTTATCGGAATGTGATTTAAATACACACCGTTGTTTTCAGCGTAAAATTCTCTTTAATTTTCGTCATATAAAAAATTCGAATATTTTTGAAAATAAGAGTGGAGGGTGGGGGTACACAATAAATAAATAGATTTAAAAAATTCTTTTTATTATAGTTATAAAGTACTCTTACAACCATTCAATTTTGGTTGTAAAAATTTTTATCTATTTTTTATAGTTTCGAAGATATTCGCTTCGAAAGAAAAAAACCATCTTTACATGCGACTCCGCACGTATAAAAAAATACGTGTCTCTTATTTTTGTCTATAGAACAACATACTAAAAGCTCATTTAAATCGGAGAGGTTCACTTGGTTGTGTTCTCTTGTGAATATAATTCCACATTATGAATTTAATAGGGTGTTTTTATATAAATTTTAGGTTAATATTCTTATGACTACCACGGGTGCTTCCTATATAAAGATTATGCGTTTGGCGGGTTTTCTCCGTGTCTAGATCCATTCTTGAAATTCCAACGTTACGTACTAAATTTCCTATGTCAACCTATATATACATGCTGCGTAAATCCTATAGGTATCTATTGTAAGAAATTTAGAGGAAATAGGCACAACAGAGAAGCTATCAGCGTCAGGGCTGTGTGGCTCAGTAGCAGAACGGAAGTCTACCAATTCGGAGGAAAGACCAAACCTGGATTCGAGACGAGGAACGGCCTGATATTTTTCTTTGTTGTCATCAATTGTTTACACTGTACAAGCTCCTACAGAGGCTGTGTTCCAAAATTTACTGTCAGCACTAAAAATCTATAGTGCACATAACGTAAACTATAGATTTTCAATATTGGCAGCAAATTTTGGAACAGAGCCAGAATCTTATAGTCCTCTATAGAAACCCATGAAAAAACCCATGGGAATTTACAGCAAGATAGGAGCCTCCTCACATGGGGACCTGTCGAATTTACCATGGGTACCTATGGTTAGGCAAACCCATAGGAAAATTTCCCATGGGAATTTGCAGCAAGGTAATGACGACGATACAGGACGATGTCGGGCGGCGACAACGACACCGGGCGACGACGACGACACACGGCGGTATCGATCTGAATGTAGGCGATCGAAAACAAAATTTACAACTTTTTCATTGAAAACTAAATTTCTTGTAAAATAATCTCTATTTAGTATGTAAAATTTTAGAAGTAACAGTATTTTTCTAAAAAAAAATGTAAAGTTATAATTAACAATAAAATTTGAAAAACATCCATTATTTTCCTACGGTTAAATTAATGAAATAATCAATACATCATTGAATAAGATGTTTTAAACTAATAATATGCAAATTATATTATTCTTTTAAAATTAAATTACTATTAAATTTACTTCTAAATAATTATTTTTAAAAAAACAATAAATTTTTTGATAATAAACATACAATTTGACTTTACAAAAAAAAGGAATAAAAAAGAACTTATAAATGAGAATGCATTATAGACATTAAATAATGATTTTTTAATTTCTTTATAGAGGATCTGCAGAGACTTGCAGAAGTAAAAATTATTAATTCTTATGTACGCTCGCATGCAAAAAAAACAACGAAGTGAAAACGACCCTTTTTGCTTCATTATTGAATAACTAGGTGAAAAAAAATCAGAGGTCTATAAAAAAGTAAATTGAAGGTAAAGATTCACACTTTCGATTGCTGTAAACCGCATTTTTGCGTGATCTTTACTTCATGCCATAGACATTTGTAAAATTTGTATAAACTTTTCACATTTTGGTAGCCATTTGTGTCCGTATAGCTTGTGACGTGACATTTTGTCCGTCACTGTGCGGACTTGTCGGCGGCGGACTCGTGCTTCCTACC
>NW_017300312.1:48831-49669 GCF_001594075.2 Trachymyrmex cornetzi
CCTGGCTGTCGCAAAATTCTGCTACCGAGGGAGAGAAGATATTTTTGCGTACTTTGAGTACCGAGAACACGCGACGAAGTTGTGCCATTGCTCACGAGTACGGTTACAAATTTGGCGCCCAACGTGCGGGCCTCGATTAAAAGAGCTAGAAAATTTTTGTGGGTTCTGAGAGCGAGAGAGAGAAGGATAATTATATTTTGCGTGTAATATTTGTCATTACTTTTGAGTGAATTAATTTCTTATTTTCAGCAGTGTTTATTGTGCGCGTCGCGACATTAGAGAGTAAGAATTATCGCGAGTGACCCTGAAATTTCGGCGTATCGAGTGAATAATATTCAGTTGCGAAAATCTTTGTGTACTTGAGCAAGGTTGTGTGTGTTGCCTCAGCTGTTGTCGTTACGCGCTGCGTGCGTATCTCACACCGCTAGCGGTGCCGGTTATTGTTCGCGCGTGTACAGCCGCGTTTACGAAAATATTTTTCGGTCGTTGGGATCTCTTTGTGTCTCGATAACGAGAGTTTGGTCGCCTCGTGTGTTGTTGTTCCGCGACATTGAGAATTTCGAAAATTAGCGTTGAGCGACTGTCGACTCGGGAGAATACAGGTCGTTTCAGAGAGAGAGACCTTGGAGGTAGCGTAGGGAGAAAGCTTGCAGCAGGCACGCGTATCTTTCGTTTCGCGATCGATTTGGGAAAGGCTTTCGAGAAGAATCGCGATTGCTACCGAATGTGAAGAGTTTCTTTATTTTCGGCCGAGAATCCTGTTACTTTGTTGGCGTGGTTTCGCGTGAACGTCGTGATGGCGGAGGGACCGACGCGATTTGCATGGATATTCTTGCTG
>NW_017300312.1:50668-53579 GCF_001594075.2 Trachymyrmex cornetzi
GGAAGTGCTGGAATTGCGAAAAGACAGGCCACTTTGCGAGAACGTGCCCGGAGCCTGGCCACCTACACTGCTTCCGCTGCGGCAAACCGAACGTGACCGTCTGCGACTGCCCGACGTGTTCGGGAAACGCGGAGGCAAGTCGCTAGAGCGGGTCTCCGCGACTTCCGTCGATCCGACAGCGACCCGCGGACCGGTTTTTCAGGTTAGCGTATTACAGTATGCTTCGGACGCGCTTCACGTGTCCGATTCGACACCTCTGCGATACTTTCGCGTTTACATTGCGGGACACCCGTTGATGGCATTAGTGGATTCCGGATCAGGCCGCACGATTTTCGGGCAGGAAGGCATCGCGATAGTTAGACGTTTGGGATGGCCCACTAATCGCGCTGCCGGCGTCCGTATAAGAACTGCGAACGGGCAGGTGGCGGAGATACACGAGGAAGTAAAATTGCCCTTGACGTTGGAGGGGCTACAGCGCTAAATCAGCGTGTGTCTGCTGCCGGACCTCGCCGTCTCGTGCATTTTGGGGGTAGATTTTTTGTGCGCTTTCGGCGTAGGTCTGGACTTTGCCGTGTCAGGGTGGTACTTCGCGAGTCGCCCGTGGGAGCGCCGAGCTTTCGAGAAGATTAGTGACCGCGTGGAGTATGCCTGCTGCGGACTCTCCGAGCTGATCGCCGAGGAGAAGGGGCGGTTAGAGGAATTTTTAGCAAATAGAATACCGAAGGAAGTAAGTGATCCTGGTGTCACCCCATTTGCCGAGCATCGCATCGACGTAAATTTACACGCGCCGATTAAACAGCGATGTTATTTAGTTTCCCCGAAGGTACAGGAGGCCATTCGGGAAGAAGTCGATAAAATGTTAGCTGCCGGAATTATCGAAGCGTCTTATAGCGAATGGTCGAACCCTATAGTAATGGTCAGGAAACAAAATGGGAAATATCGCTTCTGTTTAGATTTCCGAAAGGTTAACAGCGTCTCGAAGAAAGACGCGTATCCGCTACCAAATATGACCGGTATATTAGACAAGTTACGAGCGGCGCGATACATCTCGACGATTGACTTAAGCCAGACGTACTTCCAAATACCCCTGGCGAAAGAAAGTCGAGAAATCACCGCGTTTAGCGTCCCGGGTAAGGGACTATATCATTTCGTACGGATGCCATACGGACTGACAGGAGCGCCCGCGACGTTTCAGCGTTTGTTAGATCGTTTAATTGGTCCGGGGATGGAGCCTCACGCTTTCACGTACTTAGACGACATCGTGGTTGTCACCCCGACTTTTGAGGAACATCTTGAATGGCTCGAGCGAGTATTGGGAAAAATTTCCGATGCGGGTCTTACAATAAATCCCGACAAATGCGAATTCTGTCGTTCTCAAGTGCGGTATCTGGGATTCGTCGTACAGCGGGGCGGCCTAACCGTCGACCCCGAGAAGGCGCGGCCAATCCTGGAATACCCCGCACCGCGTAATCTTAAACAATTGCGTCGATTCTTGGGAATGTCATCGTGGTATCGCCGATTCCTGCCGCAGTTTGCAACCACTCACGAGATTGCTACGGAAGCATCAAGAGTGGGAGTGGGGGGACGAACAGACTAAAGCTTTCGAGGAAATTCGCGCGCGTCTGGCTACCGCTCCGACTTTGTCGTGCCCAGATTTTAAAATTCCTTTTATCTTGCAAACGGATGCTAGCTCGGTCGGATTAAGCGCCGTGTTAGCGCAGGAAGTCAACGGCATAGAGAATATCATCGCGTTTGCGAGTCGCGCGTTGCTGGACGCCGAGAGAAGATATTCCGTCACCGAACAAGAGTGTTTGGCTGTAGTCTGGGCGATACAAAAATTTAGACCGTATTTAGAGGGGTACCGATTTACCGTCGTGACCGACCATAATAGTTTACGATGGCTTCACCACCTGCGAAACCCGACAGGTAGACTAGTGCGGTGGGCGCTAGAGCTGTTAGAGTATGATTACGAGGTAGCGTACAGGAACGGCGCGCTAAACCACGCACCGGACGCGCTATCGAGAGCATACGAGGGTGACACCGAGGCTCTAGGGGAGGAAGTGGAAACGTTTCTAGTCGCGCTGGGGAGAGAGGCGGAGATTTTTCGAGACACAGAGGAGACCCCTGGTACTGCGCACGATTCCAAGCAGCATCTGAGGGAAAGAAGGCCCTCGGAGAGTGGAGAGTGACGGAGAACCGCTTGTACGTTCATGCCCTATCCCAACCGTGCGGGGACGTAATGCGAACACTCGTTAGGATTTTCATCAGTATCAATTCGATAGAGGTAGTATTACCCGCTCGTAGGGTATAGCGGATATTCGTGGAGAGAATATCAATTAGCAGGAACGGTGACGTGGCGAGAGGGAAAGAAGTAGCAGCGAGAGGCCAAAGCGACAGGAGAATCGCAGATAAATTTTTGAGGAGGGAGGGGGAACTTTGGAAATTGAGGCGTGGCGGATCGAATGGCGGAAAGTCCTATTTGGTAGTGTCAGGCGGAGGGAAAAATGGGCCCCTCCACCTTTCCTTTAGTGAAGTTCAACGGTTGGCCACCGTTGAGGCTATTTTTGGGTGTCGAGATGTTTGAGGCGTTTGGGATGTCGAGATGTTAGAGTCGTTTGGGTGTCGAGATGTTAGAGTCGTTTGGGTGTCAAGGTGTTAGAGTCGTTTGGGTGTCGAGATGTTCGAGTCGTTTGGGACGGGACGATCGCGTCGTTTTTGGGGTGTCGAGGTATTCAAGTCGTAGGGAGTTTTGGTTGCGTTTCCCAGTCGCCGGTACCCGGACGCGGCTACCGGGATGGGAAGGGGCCCCACCAGGTCGATCGCCGACGTTTTCCTCCTCACCTCGCGCGTTTCGCAGGGCGAAACTAGTAGAGTCGGATAGAGTAACCGCGTTGGCAGCAAGCGACACTCG
>NW_017300312.1:55291-56587 GCF_001594075.2 Trachymyrmex cornetzi
AAAGAGTGGCACGCTCTCTCGTGCCTGGCGCCCAACTTAGTAATAAGAATTACAATTCTGGCTGAAGAACCGTCTGGCTGTCGCAAAATTCTGCTACCGAGGGAGAGAAGATACTTTTGCGTACTTTGAGTACCGAGAAAACGCGACAAAGTTGTGCCGTTGCTCGCGAGTACGGTTACAAGCTCTATAAGATCAGTCAGATTGAGGTATCAATTACTTATTTTAAAAGTAGAGATTTCAAGTGTTACGTCCTGCAGACGCAGATTCTTTTCTTTCGAGAGAATCGGTTCCGCCGCAACTACGATTGGCGCCTGCGAGACGCGAGCAGGAGTCCCCTTATAAAAATTGAAAAACAGACCACACAGGCTCCGCGAAAAACTCGCAAAACGTCAATCAACCCGGAAAGATAACAACAGTAACGCAGGCCTAAAAGGGACAAGATTGCGAAAAATATCATAAATGGACCTAAGTCACGCGAAGATAAAAATTCAAGCTGTTCTCCGAGTTGTTGATCAACAATTTCATCTTCAGAAAAACAGGCGCCGCGTCGCCTCAAAATCATAAAAACATGAGATAACGTCTCACAGCTGTACTTAGCCATATTTTCCGCGAGGATGACGGAATTCATCACTCGCTTAAAGCAATCTTGCCCCTTTTAGAGAAAACATAAATCATTCTTTTGTTCTGTAAACCTCTTTTAACAGTGTACTTTAGATTAACAACGATCTAAAAATCGTAAATCTCGCGCGACATTGCAACTAACTATTGCATCCTAGACAAAGGGCACTATGCCCTTTTTTCGGTATAAATAGAGGCCCCGCGGAAGCGCAGAGTGTCAGATAAAATTTAACGGTAGCCGAAGCCACGTCGGGAGTTCGCGGCAATTTAAAAGTAGACGAATCCACGTAAGAAGTTCGCGGCAATCAACTCGCGAAAAACAGTACATCATTCGAGTGCTCTGGTGACCTCTGGGGTTCCTAGAGACCACCCACCCGCCAACCGCTATCCTCAGGCGCTCTTGCGTGGACGTCGAGCTTCACTGTCAACCGATTCGCTTGGCAAACAACCATCTCACGCAGTCACCAGTAAGTCCACCCAGCCTACTAATGCACATCACCCCCCTCCTTTTTTTCGTACCGGAGCGCACGCGACCACACATACGCATATACATATATATATATATATATATATCGTATCATATATATATATATAAAATATTTTAACCACCAACTTAATTATAGTGCGGTCCCACTCTTGTAAAAACAAGCGAGGACGAATTCCCTATGTCCGGCGGAG
>NW_017300312.1:58172-61488 GCF_001594075.2 Trachymyrmex cornetzi
TGTATATATCGGAATAAATATTTTAACCACCAACTTAATTATAGTGCGGTCCCACTCTTGTAAAAACAAGCGAGGACGAATTCCCTATGTCCGGCGGAGTTTGCGAAATCGTTCGGCGTTGGACAATCAAACGCCGCTAGAACAGGGCTGCGATTGTCCCACAGTAATAATAACGCCGCAACCAGCCGAAACCGCACCTCCCCGAGTACCGACACCACCGCCTGACACCATAATAACCTACACACCAGTTTCTTATTCACCTACACTCACAGACGCACAACTCCTCGACTTGACCATTCCCTCTCCTCTTGATCCTGGAGTCCAAGAGATCTTGGACTACTCTCCTCCTCTAATTGAGAGAGAGAGAGAGAGAGAGAGAGAGAGAGAGAAGAAAGATTTTCTTCCCCTTTTGATCAACTCCCAATTCCCCTCTTTCCTTTGATCAACTCCCAACTCCCCCTCTTTCCTTTGATCAACTCCCAACTCCCCCTCTTTCCTTTGATCAACTCCCAACTCCCCCTCCTGTCCACCCCAATCCCGAATCCATCGATTGAGATCGGATGTTCCAACTATTTTCATCCTCCTCCAACGAAGGGGATAGAATAATCACTGTCTATGTCACTGGGAATTCCTTCCCTTTCCTCGTCCAACTGAAACATCTCGTCCCAGCCTGCCCATGGACTACCTTCCTCGCAACTAATACCCGATAATCACTTCCCCTTCCACATACAAATACACACACATACACACGCACTCAAATCTTGTAAAAATAAAAGATGCATACACGTTCATTCACGAATATTAAGACTATTGTAATAAAACCTAAGTTAGTTATGTAAATTAGTTTAATTTTCACGAATATAAAAGTAAGTTTTTAGTTTTCTCTCATAAAGTCGCATTTAATTTTTAAATCGCCTCACTCATATCCCGTTCCCTACAACACCTAAGATCGCACAAGGTCCAGTCCCGGGTCAAAAGGATTAAGTTCCTTGATCTAAAAAGTAGGACCGACGTTCGCACTGTCCATCGGAACAGGTGTCATAGCGTCCCTTCAGGACGTTGACTCACATTCCGGGACTTTAAAGGTGCTAACGACTCACGACTGTACGCTTCCATACGTATACCTGTGAGATTGAGTCAACCGTCCTTCCATACCCCCTCCATCTTCCTTCTCTCTCTCTTCAAATAATCAGGATTGGACGAAATACAAGCTTTAAAAGGCTTTTTTAAACATCTCGCTGTAATCATTTTTCACTGACTCATTACTATTTGAAAATATTAAAAATTTATACAAAAATTTTTAATATTTTCAAATAGCAGTAATTCAGTGAAAAAACATCGTAGCGAGATGTTTAAAAATGCCTTTTAAAGCTTGAAACCTCTATTTTCAAAATGAGTAATTGATATTTCAATCTGACTGATCTTATATCTGGAGACACTGGTAGTGTCTCGGCGCTAAGTGCGCGAAGCGACACTGCCGTGCCTCCTTTACGCGAACCGACGAGTTGCGGCAAATCGAGATTATCGGATCTCAATAACGGCTGAACCGATCGCGTTGTATGTATGCTCAATCGATAGCCACCACACGGAATGTATGATAAAAGTGCTTTTATTTTTTTTTCTACGTGCTCTACGAGCGGAGATATCGCGACGCAAGGTCCGGATTTTTTGAACACCTCATTTTTTTTAAAGAAATGTCGTCATTATTATCGTTATTATTGTCATCGTCGACCAAGAGAAAATGTCCATCTCGTTTTTTCGACAATAGAGGGGTTTTGACTTAACCTAGTGATGGCAGCATTGCACATTCGAACGTGATCAACCACATATGACGGCTGTGATAATCAACGATGGCAACATTATCACGTATACGATGTAACGTGTTATAATTAATTAATTGAAATTAAAATTAATAAAATGAAATAAAATAAAATATTAATTATAATTAAAATGAAATATCGAGATTGTCGTTGAAGACCTAGGTATTTACCGCGTCGAGGAAGAGGGTGTATAGATATTCAGGAATTAAGCGTCTAGGTGTTCGTCGTCGAGGAATTAAGCGTCTAGATGTTTGTCGTCGAAGAAGTGAGTGTCTAGGTCGAACAAATGGGTGTCTATGTGATCGCCATCGAGGAAGTGGGTGTCTAGGTGTTCGCTATTGGGGAAATGGGTGTCTAGGAGTTCGCCGTTGAGGAAATGAGCCTCTAGGTGTTCGCCGTCTCATTCTGACGGATTTGACTCTAGATAGCAAGAGGCAAATGTGGCATTTAGTATTAACCGTTAAACTACTCAGGTTAGAAAACCTGTCACATTAATGGAACAGAGGAACACGTATGAACACGTAAGTGAGGCTAGAATAAATATTTATTTCACAAATTCTCTGCTGTAACACACATTTTCCGGTGTAAGAATACAAATTATTTTCTATTCTGGTAGTTTATTTCAACCAATATTATCTCATAAAATTTGTAATGACAATTTTTATTGCAATATTCTTTCGTATGCAGGTTAAAGAAAGTGTCTGCAATGCAGTAGAAAGCGTGTATATTGTGACGTGACATTTTGTCCGTCACTGTGCGTACTTGTCGACGGCGGACTCGCGTTTCCTACCGGTTCCGAGTTCCGAGAAGAGTAGAGCCGCGTAGAAACGCGTAGAGTAGTCGCGTTGTCGAGTCTCGTCGTGTCGCGTAAAGGCGCTTATTGTAGTTGCGTTATCGTTTAGTATCGCGTCGCATAGTTATAACCTGTCGCAAAATTCATAAGCTTGCTATAATTGTGTCGCCGAGCATTGTGCTGTCGCATCGGAACGCGTATTGTCGCGTTGCCGAGTTAAATTCCGGTTGTTACCGAGTAGAGTCCGTTTCCGGGATTCACGTTGTCGAGTAGAGTCGTGTCGCATAGAGGCGTTCGCTATAATCGCATCGCACCATCGGCCGCGGGCCGGCGTTACACATCCGGAAGGCTGGTGGTACAGCGGGTACGGGTTCCTACCGGTAGTCGAGGGGCGGGCGTTTGACACCGTCGCGTCGGAAGATACTGGGGGGAAGGTCGGGGCCCGTGCTGTAGCGTATGAACGGCGTCCGGCGCTAGAAGTTACCGGCTCTCTGTGCGAGTACCGAGAGTATCGAGTAGAGCGGAGGAGCGAAGCTCCGGAAATTACTTGTAATTACGTTACCAATGTAATTAGTCCTACTTTATCATATTTCTTCAAATATAATTGTTCTTATTATTACGCTCTCGAGTAGAGTAGATAGGGGGATTCTAACTCAGAGGCAACGAGGGGGGTGCGGGGCGGAGGGGTATCCGCGGCGAGGGG
>NW_017300313.1:0-10400 GCF_001594075.2 Trachymyrmex cornetzi
CGTGCATGATTATATATTATACGACGCTTATTTGCAGTGTCTAGCAATTTTCACGTACAGAATCTGAGTGGCCATTCTTCACACTTCTTGCTCTCTCTACCCAATATTCGAGCCATTTACATTCACGCAAATTCCAGTTCTACAGTATTAAAATTTCCAAACCACGCATAATTGAATAACGATTACGAAATACGGATTAGAAATCCAATTAATTATAATATAAAAATTGCATTTTTTATTTGAAAATAGATTGTTTAAAATAGTCCCTTATATGTGTGACTTGCTTAATAAGTAAATATACGTCTATATGTATATATATCTATAGTATATGTATATGTATATATTTGCAAAAACATTCATGCTTAATTCTTTACTGAATTTATGAAAAAATAAGAATAAAAGATTTAATATTAGAATATATTTGGATATTATTTGAAGTTTTTATTAGCGTAATATTTTAATGAACAATTCAATTTTTATATTTACTTTTTATAAAGTAAGCTTTAATGAAACCAATAACAAACTTTATAATTTTATTTAAACAAATTTTTTAAATATTTAAACTTAAAATTTAAATAAATTTAATTTTTTTAAACAAATTTTACTAACTCTAACAAAATTATAATTTAATTATTAGATGAAAAAATTGGAAATTAAATTGATTTCTAAAATTCTTCATGTTAAGAAAGAATCAACGCCAAATAATTAATGAATAAACTAATACCAATTATATTTGTAGGTTTTCTGAACTGCAAATGATGACAGATGCCATAAAACCGGATAAAACTATAAATATATCGATCTAATATAATAGTCGACACTTGCAAGTTGTAGTTTACATTTTCAAGTATCGACATTTTAATGAGAATGGGCATGAAACTTGTTTTCATCATATTTATGCTTACTGCAGTGTTACTGGAAGCAAAACTGAATCTCTGGGAAAACTTAGCATTTTCTCAGAAAGTAATATTCAACTATCTGTTTCCTAAGGATCCCGGTATAGTAAGAGTAAGGAAGCCAGAACAAATTCAAACAGCGAACAATGTAACTACATTGGATTTTGTGAGTATGATATTGTCTTTCTCTTAATGCGTATGTACTAAAAAAATAATAGTGCAATTATATATACATTAAGAGAAAAGATTAATTACTTACAATTAGATAAAAAAAATCTTTTTTTTTTTTAAAGAAATATTTTGTTGCATTAATGATTGCATAACGATTATTTTAAGTTAACGACAATTTTGCTTTTATTTTGCTCTGGGATATATCTATGAAGGTCGGATTGGTAAAGAAATATGGTTACCCCACCGAAGAACATTACGTCACAACGGAAGATGGTTATATCTTGGTAATACATAGGATATTAAGAAGTCTACTGTCTAAAGGTTATCAAAGAAAAAAAATTGTGTTTCTTCAACATGGTATTATATGTTCATCTGACTGTTGGGTGATGATCGGTGCTGAGAAAGACCTTGGTGAGTGATATATATATATATATATATATATATATATATATGTAAAATCTTTCACGGTACAATTTAAACAATTATATTTTTATGAATATATCAAAAAGTGAATAACAATAGATTATTTTAAGAAATAACTATTTTAGAGACTCCTTTAATTATAAATTCAGATATAGATTCACGAGGCATTAGGAGTCAGCGCTTCTTGTTGACCAATTTTTAAACTTAATGTCTAACTATGGTGCAATATTCATTTTATTTTTTATATTCTTCGTATTATTAATTGAACTACTGTAAAATACGGATTGCTTGGTTTATGAGATGAGCAAAAAAATTTCTGTAACATCACAAATTCCATCCGATTTAATAAAAGGAAAATACTTTTTTTGATTTAGCATTGAGATGGTCAATCCATCACCACTCAGCTATGAAACTGCAGTGCCACAACATTGATTAATGTTGAGGATGGTCGCATCTCACTACTTGACCCATGCAATGTGCATTTGGAAAAAACATGAGATGTATTTTGCGATTCATTAAACAACGATATAATTATTTAATGTCGGTAGTTATTTATATATGCATTTGCAGAGCCGAAACGTTCAGAAATTAATAAATTATATTTTTATTTATATATATATTTTTTTTTCTGTCATTGGTTATATTTGCGCAAATAAGTACTAGTGCTGACTCCTAATGCCTCGTGAATCTATGTCTTAATTTATCAAAATGTGAAATAATTAAATATATATATTATACAGATAGTTTTAATAATTAAAAGAACAACAAATATTGCTAATGTAAGTACGAACCATGAAATTTTCAATATCTAAAGTCACTGCTCTAGACACGATAAGTGTTAATTGCATATACGTGCACGCTTGTAGAGTTGTTTGTTCAGTTTACGCTAAAATTGAAGACACTCAACATGTTTACCTTGACATTACTTGTCTTCGAGAATTTATAAGGAGGACAATGAAACAACTCAGGTGAAAGTCTTGACGAATATTTATTACGCGAAATATAGATCAAGAGATTATCTTACAGAGACAAAATAATAAACACTTAAGTTTCAAGAAACAAAAAGTTTAACAAATTTAGCAAGTAAATAGATTAACTTTATTATAGGGGAATTTTGTTAATTTATAAATTATCTTATAAAAAATTTGACCAAGATTTGTTAAATCAAAAAAATTAATAAATAATATTTTGTTATTTTAATCAACTTTGTTATCTTATCTTAAAACAGCATCATCGATTTAATAAAATTGTTTCTTCAAATATCAAATTTATCAATTTATATAACATCAAACGATTTGTTAAAATACACTTAATAAAAATATATTTATTATATTTATTATATTACATTGATAAATTTTTAATCAAATTAAAAATTTTTTAATAATTTAAAGCTCTTGTTAAAACAACGAAATGTTTTAAACAACAAAATGTCTTATATTTTGAAAAAAAAAACAGATAATACACTCCAGACAAAAACTTCAAATAGAACATTACCAGGATAAATATATGATAAGGAGGAAAGAAATTACATTTTTATCTGAAATAATGACTATTAATAGTTAATTCGATAATATAATAAGAAAACTAATTTATATTCTTATGTTGTAGCGTTCTTATTGGCTGATGAAGGATATGATGTATGGCTTGGAAATTTCAGGGGAACTTCTTATTGCAGATCACATACAAAAATATCTCCAAGAAATAAGGAATTTTGGCAATTTAGGTAAAATATTACTCTACAAGTGTTATATAAAGAAATATTTTTACTCTCTTTTCGACATTTCAATTATTTTAATCATTTACATGTGTTTTTCTTTTATATTTCTTAAATTTTATTTAATTTAACATATTTTACCTAGAACATTAAATTTAAAAAATCAATTTTTCATTAATAAAATATATGAAAATTTGTAATACTGTGCACGAGTGTATTTATATAGTGTAAATCAAATAATTGAGGAGTTTAAAATGCTATAATTGAGTACAGAAATAAGTTAAAAAACGAAACCAGAACATTATTCAAAGGCAAGTTAAATATTGTTTATTGTATAACATAAACAAATAAATAATGTGCAACTTTTAAAAGAAACTATGGTTAACTATTTTTTTAAATATTTCTTTAAATTTGTTTAGTATTAAATGATAACTACAGAGAAATAATTTATTTTTTGAAGTAAAAGAAATTTAAAATAATAATCTATAGAGGCTTTAGAAGCAAAATCATTATTTTGCGTCCTTGGTCTTCCTTAATATAGATATATAAGAGATAATTAATTTGTACGTCAATGTAATCGCTTTATTAAATATTTTAGTCTAAATTAAAATTTATTTTACATATAAATAATTATTCATAATATTTATAATAAAAATTTTATAAACGAAACTAAATATATTATTTAAAAAATATTATCGTTAATTTTAAACAAAATAAAAGTGTTAAGAATAATGTTGATTTATATTGATAGAAACAGGCATGAGAGTGACCTGATACAACGTTGGCCTCGAATGGCTACACGCTATGGAGTAACACTCGTCCCGCTTTCATTGCATGGTAAAAAGTATTTGACTTGATCTTTAATTGCTTACAGATTTCGTGTCTAACTGGTTTCTTTCAAAATAAAAATAAGTTATGGCATTTTAAAACTCCATCATAACTTTACGGACACACTGTAAATTTGGACACTCTCGTTAAGAAAAAAATCGATCCTGATTGAGTTAAAAAGTTTGTAACATATATTCGGTGGTTTTACAACATTAAAAAAGTAATAAAATAGAAAATAGAATTAACTTTTTATTGTCTAGTTATCACGAGATGGGAACGAGAGATCTGCCAGCTATGATTGATTACGTACTTAGTTACACAAAACAACAAACTCTGCACTACATTGGTCACTCGATGGGAACTACCACGTTATTCATTTTGCTATCCATGAAGCCCGAATACAATGCAAAAATAAAATTAGGAATCTGCCTTGCTCCGATTGCTATTTGGAAAGAAAAAATTCCTTTACCGGAATATATTTTTAATAAAATACCAAAAATTACGGTAAGAATCAGACATCAATCGTATTTTAAGAAAAAGGAAAATATATTTTATATATATTTTTGTATTAACATTATCTTTCTTATTATCCTAATAATCTTAATAGGAGAATAACTTTTTATCGCAACATTATTTTATTTAATATTTTTATTTAATTATAAAATAATGATAAATAAATTTATGTACAGGCTCTATCAAATAAATAATTAATTAAAACATTTTCTTTATATGTTTGGTATTTTTAAATAAAATTCAGACAATTAAAAAATTTATATATACAGGGTGTCCCGAAAGTTGCCAATCACTTTTGTGTAGATAGAGCGGACTAAACTGAGTCGAAAAGTCCTCTACCATTTTGCAATTTTCACAATAGTTAACAAGATATTAATTACTAAAAATTGCCAAATATTATTCTTGAATAATTTTTTACTTAAATACCATTAACTTTACAGAAAAACTGCAAGAGACAAAAATCATTTATTTTCTTCTCATAGAACTCTAAGAATTTTTTTTTATCAACTTTTTAGTACTGCATTTTCTTATTTTTACCATCATTAAAAAATACGGTATTAACAAATTCTGAAAAAATTCTCAGAATCTTATGAGAAGAAAATAAATGATTTTTGTCTCTTGCAGCTTTTCTATAAAGTTGATAGCATTTGAGTAAAGAATTATTCAAGACTAATATTTGGCAATTTTTAGTAATTAATATCTTGTTAACTATTGCGTAAATTGCAAAACAGTAAAGGACTTTTCGACTCAGTTTAGTCCGCTCTATCTACACAAAAGTGATTGGCAAAAAAGGTCGGGACACCCTGTATATATGTGATATTCTAGATAATAATCTATTATAAAAATTAAATTAAATTTATAACTATAATAAATGATCATTTATTTAAACAAGCCAAGAGAAGCAAAAGAGTGTAAAGGCGTGCTATTTGAATTAACACTTAAAAGTTACAAGCATATTTTAATTTTACTAGATTTTTGAAATACCAAAAGAAAAGAAATTGATTTTTCACGAGTAAGATAAACGAAGCAAAATCCTTTTTTAACACTCACATTACTGACATTCCATACACTGAATTATTTTCTTGCTTTTTATCCTTTTTCTAATAATATACTGAAGTATTATTTTTAAAGTATTCTTAGAATTTCTTCAGTTTTATTTAGAAATGTGTCATATATAAAAAAAAACTAAACATGAATAAATTTTTAAATATCGATATATGAATGATAAAAGGAGTGATATTCTAGATAATAATCTATTATAAAAATTAAATTAAATTTATAACTATAATAAATGATCATTTATTTAAACAAGCCAAGAGAAGCAAAAGAGTGTAAAGGCGTGCTATTTGAATTAACACTTAAAAATTACAAGCATATTTTAATTTTACTAGATTTTTGAAATACCAAAAGAAAAGAAATTGATTTTTCACGAGTAAGATAAACGAAGCAAAATCCTTTTTTAACACTCACTTTACTGACATTCCATACACTGAATTATTTTCTTGCTTTTTATCCTTTTTCTAATATATTGAAGTATTATTTTTAAAGTATTCTTAGAATTTCTTCAGTTTTATTTAGAAATGTTTCATATATAAAAAAAAACTAAACATGAATAAATTTTTAAATATCGATATATGAATGATAAAAGGATAAATAATAATAAACAATCAAAAGGTGAATAAAATTAAAAATATTTATAAAAAATAATAGAGATTAAAGTATTACTTTTAATGTGATTCTTCGCCACAAACACACTATACAAATAACCGTTCAACCTAACGTCTCGCGCATAACTGAAGTAGAGTGAAATCAACCATATAAGTCAACATGCAAGAACATGTTTCAATTTGTTTATTTGTTTCAGTTATACTTATAAAGTTGCATTCGTTCCGTGTTACTTTCATCTCTGGTCTCAACTACATAGTTTGTGCATTTTAATTATTATACGTATTGACTCTCATTAAAATATCATTTTATCATTTCACATTTTGTAGAAACTAATATATAATTATTACAATATTATATTTGTTCTTTACATTATATTATATACTATATAGTTTCAATTACAATTCAATGTTTACATATTTCATTTTTGTTCAGGAATTTCTTTATTCTAATGAAATATATGAAGTGGCCTCCTTATCATCAACGAGTGTCACGGTGGGAAGAACACTATGTACAGATAAGGCAATTACTCAGACTGTCTGCGTTGCAATAATATTTCTAATCGCCGGATCTGATCCAGCGCAATTTAACACTGTAGGTACATTTAGCACGATTTTGCAAATTGTAACACTGCTTTTTTTAAAAACTATAAAAATTACAATATAAAGTTTCTATATTTTTACGTATAATAAATCAAAATTGTTTTTAATAAAGCCTTTCGTTACAGACGGCATTACCGGAAATATTATCGAATTATCCGAACGGCGCTTCCGTGCGAACATTCGAACATTATATCCAAAATATGATTACAAGTAAGTATTTCTCTTCCCTTCAAATATGTATATAAAAATATAAACTATTATATTACACAGTACAGCACACATTTTCTCCCGTGAAAAAATCAAAGAAATTCTGAAAGTAGGTGTAAAAAAAATATTAGTTACAGTACTTGTTGCAGTATTACAATATTACAGTATTAATTACAGTATTTATTATAAGTACGTTGTTTACAGTTACATGACATTTTATATTTATCTAAATAAAAATAACAAATTTGCGAAAATCTCTTAATTTCAATTCTATATTTATGTAGAAAAATAATATTAATTGTTGCAGAGAAATTTCAAACTTACGATTATGGATATGCTGGCAATTACAAACAATATGGACAAATATCACCTCTAACGTATGATCTTAAAAAAGTTACTACTCCCTTAGCTATATTCTACGGTGCTAACGATATGATTGCTTTAAAACTGGTAAGATCACTTTTGAATTTTATATGTATAAAAACATCTTTTAATTAAAAAATATATATCGGAAAAAAAAGGAACACAATTTTTCAATTATCTATATGTACGTTATATACAAGGTGGTCCCGAACGTTTCATACAGCCAGACTTAGAGATTTTATAGAAAATTTAATTATCTACAACTTTTTTTCGGTACTTTTTGTTAAAAAACGCATACATTCCATGATATTGCTTTTTTAGACTTTCATTGGTATTATCTTCAAAGATACTAGAAAGTTTGTGGGTTATTGCCATGTTTTTATTCATTGCTAATCCCAACGTTTCATGAACCTTGCCAGGATTTTTTTTCACTTTATCAGGGCAAGGAGCGTATTAATTCCATGATATTTGTAAAAATGTATAAAGTAATCATGATTTCAGAGGTTTTTGAGCGATAACTTTTTAAGGAAGTATTTTTCGACCTATGTTTATAGGAAACCTATTTGTTTGGAATTAAATTTCCTATAAATCCTCACAGTCTACTCTATTCCATACCTGGAATGTTCGAGGCCACCCTGTATGCATAGTATATCCATAGCAAAAAATTTATTTGTTTTGTGCAAGCTACTTTTATACAATTAATTTATATAAAAATCGAATGAGTAGATAGGTCAAGAAAACGAGTAAAGGAAAGATTTTAATTTAAACTAATATATTATCTCACACTTAATTAATATTCGATTAACTAGTATGTTATAAAAACCATGGAATCGATAATATTTTTTTTTTATAAATAATTTAGATTACTTTGAGATTCTAAAAAATTAAACCGCATAATTTTTTTTTTCATATTACACTGTCCGATAAAATGTGACTTTTTTTGTCTTTGGCATGTGTGAAGTATTATTTCTCGAAGATTTTTGGCCGCTGGATTTGAATCCGTGCTCAGAAAAATTCTATCACATCACATTTTCGAAAAATTAGGATCAGCAAAAAACAACGATTTTGGCCATATTAAATGGTATTGCGGTTAAAGAAATTTAATTTTGCTAGTTTTGTCTACACTATCTTAAAGTGCCATTTTTTTATCTATAAAATAAATTTTTTTGTTTCTATATGATTTTTTATAATGAAGTGGGTTTTAAACTATCACTGTCCGATGTTCATTCGGAATAACGTACTAATAGTCTCCCATATTTTGTTCCCAGAATGTCCTCGAAACATATAGGCACCTGCCGAATGTAATTCTGTTGGAGGAAAATCAACATAAATTGTTTACCCATTTGGATTTTTTATGGGCCATTGATGTTAAAACCCTACTATATGATCGTTTAATAGAACTACTTCAGGAATTTGATAATCAGGTGTGGACAATCGATGATAAATTAATCTACGTCTAATACTTTCTTGTTAAAAACATTTTATTTATTTACTTTCAGATTATATAAGATACCCATTTTGAAAGAAAAATTAATATTAAATTACTGACCAGACAAATGCAAATTATTTTTTATATAATAGAAAAGTGTTATTCCCTATTAATCCAATAATAGATACTTTTACGTATGCTGTTCGTACCGAAAAAGTTTCTTTCTGAAACTAGCAACATATTTAAGAAATGTATTTAATTAAAAAATAATATTAAATAAATATCATTATTTTTAATTCTTTGTATAAAATTCTGCAGATTTTATAGAATGTGAGTGGCCCCTTAAATTTTTATCCTTCCTTTCCTATTCAATATTCAAGCAATTTATTTTCACGTGATTTTTTTGTCCTGCACATTAAAGTTGGTTTTAGTTAGTTCTCTTAATTAGAACTTGTTCAATAAGCCATTAAAAATTGTGCTTATCTATATTAAAAATAAAAATTTGCAAAAAAAACCGTTTAAAATTTATAATGAACTCTAATAATTTATAAAAGAATGAAAATAATAAACATTTAATATCAAAATATATTAAGATATTATTTAAACATAAAATCTAATTCACAGATCGATAAGACTTTCGTTATGTTCAGGTAAAAATATAAAATCTAAATTGTCGTGAATCATCAGGTGGAATTTGCGTTAATTATGTAATTTATATATATATTTTATATTGAAAGGACCCAAATTGAAAGATTGAAACTCTTATATTTGATTCGTTTTGTTACATTCACACGAGAATAAAGTGTTTTCTGTGCATCCGAACAGCAAATGTAAGCTCTGATGGGCTTTTTTATTTTTTACTGATAGACTCTTTCAAGCTTCATTTTATATATTTGTTTGGCAATTATATACTTTTTCAAAACTACAACTTATCTGATATATTGAAGGTTTCGATCCGCATCCTTTCAATTAAGCTTTGAAGTATTTCAGAGATTTCACTGAAAAAACTTTTGCCATCTTTCTCCGAATGCAGAAATATTGAAATGTCTTCAACCTAATCACTAGATTATCTGATAGAGAAAGAATTTCACTAATTAAAACTGAGGTTACATCGGCTGGTTGTCAAATTCACAAATACTACGATACTGTTACGTTCGCGGCGTCCGAGTCGTGGAGACACCTTCGCGAACGCGTTCACGCACTCCCGGCTCGCGGGAAAATTGAAACGTTTATATTTGATTCGTTTTGTTACATTCACACGAGGATAAAGTATTTTCTGTGCATCCGAACAGCAAATGTAAGCTCTGATGGGCTTTTTTATTTTTTACTGATAGATTCTTTCAAGCTTCATTTTATATATTTGTTTAGCAATTATATACTTTTTCAAAACTACAACTTATCTGATATATTGAAGGTTTCGATCCGCATCCTTTCAGTTAAGCTTTGAAGTATTTCAGAGATTTCACTGAAAAAACTTTTGCCATCTTTCTCCGAATGCAGAAATATTGAAATGTCTTCAACCTAATCACTAGATTATCTGATAGAGAAAGAATTTCACTAATTAAAACTGAGGTTACATCGGCTGGGTG
>NW_017300313.1:10507-49778 GCF_001594075.2 Trachymyrmex cornetzi
GAAAGGAACAAGAAGCGTTTATTGTACAACGCAGGATACACACACGATACACTCGGAGCACATGATCGAAAATATTAGTTGACAGAACGAGAACACATCCGAACGCAGCGACGGCTCACGTCCAAATTCGCTGATCTTGTTTATCAACCACATGTGTCGCTGCGCATCGCGACCTTCCGCACTTTGCGAGTGGCGATCTATGGTGTCGACACGGCATGGGCATAACAATACATTTATGATCGCTGACATAACATCCGGTCGTATCAGATTTTAACAGTCATGAATATAAAAATAACTGAGAACGAAATGTGGACCCCTAAAATCGAACCCCAGGCATTCCTGCTACGAATTGTACCACAGTCATGTCACCATCGCTGAGTTATAACATAAGAATAGCATTTAGTTCTTTAATCACAATACAATTCGTTACCTTGTCCTAAGTGTCTGCTTTGTATATTGCTCTGTAGCCACTCAGTCCCTTGATAGCGTTATTCAGTCATGGCTCTTGAATGAGTGCTATTGTTATCTGCATCACAGTCATGCTCCTGGCTAGAATCGCCGAGGCGCCTCTGCTGTGATGCAAGTTAATTTGTACAATTGGTATTGTGAAACCCGCAAAATCTAAGCGGCCTCCTAAGTCCTAGTAGTCGTTCCCGCTTTGTGTTCTGTATAGAGCAGCTTAGTTGCTCGACCCAGCCCACAAAAGGGTTTGAAACCGCAGATCTGAAGAGTCTCCAGTGAAACATCACCAATTAAGGCAGCGAAGTGGGCGTTCTTGGCGTCCCTACTCTCATTCCCATTCACGACAACCCATTCCCTGGCGCCCAGACCCGCATTTTGTCTATCAAGAAGCTTCATAGCCTCTTCGGCAGCCAAATCTGGCTCCTCCACATGCACCACCACCCGGTATCGCTTGGGAAGCTCCCCGGTCGACAACACATGCAGAGTGTACCCTCCAATATTGAACTCGGTAGACTGGTAAAAGCCAATTCATCGATTGTCGATTAGCACAGTTGATGATGACTGCGCCATCCCTCTTCCAAGTTCCAGTGAAGGTGGGTGCTACCCATCCTTGAGAAGTTCGAGGATGCGCCGCGTAATCAGTTTCCTGATCTCATTCATCTCACTGGAGCCCAGTTTGTTTTCAGTCCTTCGCTACGAGAGCTATCCTGATGATCCTCTTTGTCGCCTGGACATACGATCCTCGGTCGACGACTTTGGGTTTCTTGTCCAGGCGACTATCCATCGGGCTGGGGATGCAGTGTTCCGGCCTCACGCGTTTAACCGTGCCGGCCACACCATCGCCTTGAGGGAGTTAGAGCTTTGGCTGCTGCAATTTGCTTCTTCTCCCTCTTATACCAGCATTTGGCGGTACCGCTAAAGCAAAGTCGGGTTTTGGTTAAACCCGTCTTCGCTGTGTTGCTCTCCTCCAGTCGTTCGCTTCCGAGAGAAGCCACTCCCTGGAGGACTTGGTTTATATCGGTTTTGTTGGTTTTATTTGTTGTATCTATACAAGGTCTAACGAGTATTGCGGTCGCGCGATCTCACCCAGGCAGAGTCGCGAATGCCCGAGGCTTGGCTATTTACTCCTGGAGGACGCTCGGTATCCAGAAGGCACCATTCTGAACGCAACTTCCCTTGTGCCATGCACGGTAGCTCACACCCTAGCTTGGGAGGTTCCTCTTATTTGGATGGGACCCATCCGGGAATTTCGCAACAGTAGTACTTCCGGATGGGCCTCCGCACTGTTATTGTGCATAACCTACCATATATATACATGAGGGTGTGAAGACGCCGGCGACACACCCTCCCTGCCCCGTTTACCCATCTCGGTGGGACCTCGGGCCCCCGCCCTTGGTCCCATGGATCTTTCCGTTAGAGGGCCGGACGCATCTGGCTCGGCCTCTAAGCCCTATCTTAATGACGTTTATTGTTTGAGACCAGCCGCCCTGCTAGTCGGTGCGGGTGTTTGTCTCCTCCTATTAACACGTTTGTTCTAGGGCCACGGGGAGAGGCATCTAAGTTAAAGATGGAGAAGATACCTCTCCCCGTGGTATCGGGACTTTGTCATTATCATCCCTCACCGCTCCGCTATTCGGTGCGGCGATCCCTCCTGTCTCTTTGTGCTCTCTCGCGCGCTCCCCCGCACAGTCCCCCCTCCCATCTTGGCCCTTCGGGCTCACCTGTCCTGGCTACTACAAGTACTTTTGTTGTTCTAAAATCCTATCTGTTTTGCACAGCCGGGGGTATAATTACTCCTTCTCGTGCTCTTTCTGCCGCTTCCTTCTTCGTCATTACTGACTTGCAGAAGATTAGGAATGCTCTTCTGCCATCCTCCCTCCTTAGAGCTCTGATGATAGAGCTCCATGTAAGATCCGGTCCCGTAACCTCCACTAGGGATGCCCTTTCCTGTGCCCATGCTGGACAATATCTAAGCGTGTGCCTTGATGAATCGTTTATTGCCTCGCCATGCCAGCATCTGGGTGTCCTCTCCCTCCCTATGCACAGGTATCTTCCAAAGCAACCGTGCCCCATCAGGACCTGCGTCGCCCGGAAGAAGAGGCACACCCTTGCGTCTAACCATCCCTGCAATTATTCCTCGATGGCCCCTGCAATTGCATCTTCCCCTTGTTCGGTGTTCCTTATCCACAATCTCCAATTCCTAATCATCTTTTTCTTCGATTCTTCCTTAATGGAGTCTATGATATATTTCGGTATCGGAGTGTTGGTTGGAGTGATTTTTCTTATCTCCGAGATCCTTTCATAAACCTCTTCCTGCCGTTTCGCCTCTAGTTCAAACGGAGGCATCCCTGCCAGGGCCGTATTGACCACAAGAGAAGTCGTTTTGTATGCCCTGATCAGTCTTCCGGTCATCCTCCTCTGTGTTTTCCGTAAAGTTTGTACGGTTTTCCTGTTCCTGTTCGTCTCGTACCCTCAGACTGGGGCCTCATAGAGAGCTATTGAAGTTACCACCTGGGCGTAGAGCCTTCTCACCTTATTATTAGGTCCTCCCAAGTTGGGGAGTAGCCTGCTTAGGTTTAGTGCAGACCTCTCCAATCTAGGCACCAATTCGATAAAGTGGGCTTCGAATGTCCACCTGCTGTCAAGCATCAGCCCAAGGTATTTCATGCTCGAGCCTACTCTGATATCCATTCCCGCCACCCTTAATACGGTGTTAGCTGGTTTACCTTTGTCATGGAAGCCAACCACTTCCGTTTTGGTTGGAGCAACTTCTAACCCCAGATTCGAGATCCTATGGATGACGGCGTTCGTAGCGAGCGTGACTTCTTCCCAATCCTTGCCTGATGCCAGTATCATGGTATGGGGTGATTCCGATTGACCACGGCTCGATTGGACACCACCAATCACAGCGACCAGTGCTTAGGGTCCAGTGCTTAGGGACCAGTGCTTTGTAGTCTCAAGCGCTGTGAGTGGCTCGTGTCCAATTGAGCCGTGTCCAACTTGGTGCCACTCCTAACCTAGAGATCTTAAGTTTAAATCCCGTCGATACCCCATACGTTTTTTCAAATATCCAATGCGTAATTGTAATTAAATTGTATGCGTAACAAATATATAAATAAATTGTACATATTGATATAATAATTAAGAAATAAAAATTGTATCTTAAAAAAAAATTATTGTAATAATAACTATAAAAATATAGTTATGGCAACAATATTATTGACAAAATCGCAGAACTGTTCACAAATATTAATTATATTATTTAGTTATATTTTGCCAATATCTACATTTTAATTAACTATGATATTTTTGTTCCCATAACTAATTATGAATAGTTGAGGTGCTATTTCACTATACTTTTGTAGTTACGGCAACGATTTTCAGTGTAGTACTAATAACTATATTATTTGGTTGTATTTACCAATATTTGTGCATTTCCATTAACTATGGCATTTTTCTTCCCACAACTAATTATGAATAGTTGAGGTGCTATTTCACTATACTTTTGTAGTTGCGGCAACGATTCTCAGTGTAGTACTAATGACGATAAAAATATAGTTTGCCACTTAACTATTCACCCATAGTCGTGTCAAAAATATTGTCCACTTATTCCAATTATATTTCTGTATTTCAATTAACTATGAGACTTTTTTTCCGACAACTATTTTTTATTCTTCAAGTACTATTTCACTATACTTTTATAGTTACTGGTACCATTTTTTTTCTCTCAGTGTACTAATTCGAGAGGAATATTTTGAAAAATTCGGCATTTGGCTGTGAAATGTTTCGAAAATTTTTTATATGCTTTATATTTCGAGAAACATGTTGAAGTTTACCCTATCAAAATTTCAAAGAAAAATATTCATATTTGGCTGAGATATAGCGAGTTGAACACAAAAACTTATTGAAATTTTTTCGTTAAAAAAATTACTTTTTTTTATAACTTAAAAACAAAAAAAATTCCAAATATTTGGTTTAATGACAAAAAAGATGCGTTATGAAATTCTCTACAAGAATCAGTTGTCAAAATTGAAATTAGAGCGACATCCAAAATTAGTCCATGCGGACAATACTTATCCTGCGAAATCCACGCGTATCCCCTTATAGAATCCAGCCCCTCAATTGTCTTAAAAAATAATTGCTTATATTTCATTATTATCACTAATTTTATCACCTTCCATATTTTCAGAATGTATTGGAGACGTATAAGCGCTTGCCAAATGTTATCCTGCTAGAAAAAATTGCATGTACATTATTTTTCCATACAGGTTTTCTAATTGCATTGATGCTAAAACTCTAGTATATGATCGTATAATAGAACTATTTCCAGAAGATTGATAATAATTAGTCGTAGACAATCCATGATAAATTAATCTGTGTCTAACATTTGAAATGACTCCTTTTGCTAACAAATCAATTATCTACGGTATCATTTATCTACATCACTTTTGCCGTCAGTTCGTTTGCACACAAAAATTACAGCTACTTACAGTTCGATTGCCCACAATGCAAGCACTTTTGCGCACAAATAAACTTTTCGGAGACGAAATATCACATTTGCCTACTTGTATTATTGCCTACAGCTCGATCGTCTATAAGCACTTTTGCGCACAAATAAAAATTTTAAAAACGGAGTTACTTTTGCCTACATGTATTATTACCCACAGCTCTATTGCCTACACGCATTTTATTTGCCATTAAATACTATTTTATATTTTCCCGTTTCTACGTGAAGCGATTCTCACCCCATCTCCCCCCCCCCCCCCGACAACTTCTATAATTGTACTGTTGCACATGTTTTGGTATTCGAGAGTACCATTATGAAGATTCATTCTTATGAATAGAGCTGCTCCGTTGTTGTCAATATTTATCACTACAAATTATTTTCTTACTTAACTTTAATTTTACAATTGTGCGCAAAAGTGCTTGTAGGTAATCAAGCTGTAGACAATAATACATGTAGACAATCGAATTGTAGGCAATAATAGATGTAGGCAATCGAGCTGTAGGCAATAATACATGTAAGTAAATGTAACTCCGTTTCTAAAATTTTTATTTGTGCAGTGTAAAAGTGCATGTATGCAATCGAGTTGTAGGCAATAATTTTTGTGCGCAAACGAACAGCAAAAGTGATGTAGGTAAACGATACTGTAAGCAATCGATTTGTAGGCAAACGGGATCCCTCCTAATATTTTCTTGTTAAAAATGTTTATTTATTGTACTTTCGGCTTATATAAAAAATACTTATCTTGGTTGAAAAATTAAATTATGGACCAAAATGTATTACAATTATTCTTTTATGGCAAATATATAATTAATAAAAGGATTATTGTTTATCGTGAGAGAATGTTATTCCTGACAAAAAGGTTTTTCTTCTAAGATTGATAATATATTACCAAAATTGTGTTTCATTAAAATGTAATATTAAATAAGACCGTAGTAAATTTCTTAATTCTTTGTTTTTGGTACACAATACATTGACTAAATTGTAAGTATTGTTAATAAATTTTTGTACTTAAATTGCGATTTTAAATGTAATATTATAAGTATTTATAAATATCTTTTAATATTTATCAATTTATGTACCATAAATATCGGTAATCTGTTTTACGTTGTATATTCATTACAATAAACAAACACTTTTGTTTCAATTCTTATCTGTGATTAATTATTAGTAATTAAAAATTCCAAGATAATAATTGAATTTGTTTTATCATTAATAAAAATATTATTTATACGTCAATAATTAAAACTGATAACTTTTTTTATTATTTACAGCACTTACGTGTGTAATGACTTTAGTAAAACTTAACAGAATTTAGAGGATATGACCTGCAGCAGCGATCAAGCTACTTACTTTGTTTTTTTCAATTTTAATATTCGCTTATACATATCTATCTATACATACACAATTTGATTTATAATATATAAACAATAAATATTGCCTTTGTTTAAAGTTTATTTTTATTTTTATGGAATAATGTCATGGCAACGGATATGACACTTATAGTGACACTTATATTAACATAATAAAACAATTATTACTTCAACATTTCTAGATCGAATGACGTTATATATAATATGTACATTGTAACATACGACTACAATTTAAAAGTTATATTTTTGTCGATTGAAGCTAAAATCTCTTTATGCTAAACCAAACTGGCAGTACCGATGTTAATGACAACATTGTCAGCATTTCGCTCGTAAACCGTGAGATCATGTCTCCTTGGCTGTTCCAATAAGGCAGCGAGCTGTTCTCCACTTGTAAATGATCCAGTCGAAGGTGATAAGATCACATCACAGTCTAGCTGACCTGTACAGAAAGAAAATAATATTTTATATAATATTCTATTTTTAACGTATGTTCTTAATGACAAATCTATATAATTTTAAGAATTTTAATAAAACAAAATATATTAATCTAAGAAATCTCGAAGTTCAGGTTTAATCAACCTGTTAAATAAATGTTTAATAGATAAATCATTTATTACTTATCTACTCTAATGTTGTATCTTTTTATATTTACCTGACAACGAAGGCGATGCGCCTTTACTAGAGCCATACATACGGGTACTGTATCCAGAATCATTATGAGTATCGTGTAGAGGCGGTGTTGGACTGTATACGGGATTACGTGATCTGTACGGCATTCTCGCAATACTGTCATAAGGCACATCTTTGGAGATACCCTTTCTACAATTCATCTCTTTATATGTTTTAGTTTGTTCAACATCGTCATCTTCCCCTTCGCTGCTCTCGCTTTCGTTCTCTGCGACATTAATTGTCAATTAGGATTTACGCATTACATTATACGTAAATTTAAAAGATTTTTAAAACAAAGATAATTTACAACGAATGCCATAAATTAATTTTTATGCCAAAAGTGCTAAAACTTTAAATAATAGTTAATAAAGTGATTAATATTTTTAACCAAAAATGTATATGAGATGTTATGATGGTTTCCGAGCTAGTATTTCAATAATCTCAATCAATATTATTAAATATTATTAACAAATTCGATTTGCTCATTATATGTATATAAAATCGCTTCTTCAATCAATTTTATTCTTCAAAGAAAAATTCTTGTTTTGAGTAAGTAATAATGAGTTTGTAGTAAGTATAATTTAATATTACTATAATATATCAAGAAAATATTCTTTGTTAAAAATATAATCGTTACTTAAAAGAAAAAAGATAAATTGAGTAATCATTTTTTTAGCAATAAAATAATATTTTTTGTGTGTACGCATGTCCAAAATCGGAACATAAAAAAACATCCGTCTCATATTCCAATTTTGGACACGCGTGTCTGATAACATATTTTATTATTCAGGAATTACTTCACCTTGAGAATGTACCCTCTGATTTTGTGAGCACTTAGTATGTTCTTCCAGATTGGCCTGTTCACTGCCTCCGGAGCGAATTCTTCGCCAACCATTATGCATATCAGGTACTTGCTGAAACCGCTTGATCATCTCATGAACGCTTCGGCGACCATTCCACTCCGTCATATTTTCGTCGCTAATCTTCTGAATCTTATTTTCATCCATGGACATGTTCATGCCATGCATGTCATACGACACGCAATTCTTAAAACATATTTAGATAAACATTTATTTTTTTTAATTTTATATTATTTTAATATAATTAATAAATTGGTTAAATATCCACATATAATAAAATTATGCTCTACAAAAAAGAGATTTTTATTGTCGAAAAACTTGTGTTACATCAACAAATTAATGATCCATCGAGACAATCAAATATCTATAATTAAATACAGATTTTGCAAAGTATCTGATTATAACTCTTATCAACAATATGCCATGAAAAATATTTAAAAATTATAATAGCTATATTAATATATTATAGTCATGTAATTTAATTCCGAGAATATAATGACAAAAATTGATTGCAGATTCTATTATCATATTTTGTCAGTAGATATGTCTGCTGGCAAAATACGAGTTTAGATACAGTTAATGTCAATCTTGCCGCAATTTTGTACTCAAATTTGCTGACAAACAGCTTATATTCTTTTTATGAACTATATTTTATGAATTTTTTCATGAACTATAAAGACGCAATCAATAATTACTAAATCCCAATTTAAAATCACTGCAAATAATCATTAACATCCAATTATTATTTCATTATTTATTTTATAAAATAATAATAATTATTACAGTAAGCAGATGATAATACAGTTCAATCTTACTCTTTGTTGACGTCTCCCCTTTACAGGAACTGAATCTATCGGCACCATGTCTAAGGACGAAGTTCCATCCGGCCTAACGGCTCCATCGAATGTTTCGTTCAATTTCGGAGGAATGTCCAACACTCTGAGCGCTGATTTGACTATTCCAGGTCCCGAAGGTAGGTCCCTCATAGACATACTAAGTCTAGGTATAGCCGGTATATCAAGATCGTCTAGACTTCCACGATGAACTGGCGTTTCTCCGGGAATCTCAAAGCTGCGATCCTGCGGTCGGTCATCTAACAGATCCTCTAATGATCTTGTTCTCGTTGGTAATATTACTTCCGACTGATTGTAATTAGTTTTCGCTGGTCTCTCACTATATCTGCCTCTACCACCTCGTTGTAGACGTTGCTGAAGATGCGAATACCTCTCGTCGCACCTGAAACGCTCCTCTTGAACGCACCTAGTTAATTCCGAGATTTGTCCCCTGGTTCTCCTTTCCAGATTGGCCACTTTTAGGTCCAGCTTCTCGTGTGCTTGATCAATGTGTGCTTTTAATTCGGCCTTATCTCGCTCCAACTTTGCCTCCATATGTCGGAAGAATGGCGCGCAATAGCATGTATATCCGACACCCACCGGACCCTTTCTGATATTGCCCGCCAAGTCTAAGTAATACTGTTCACCCCGCCCTAAGGGGTCAGAGGGTAATGAATCTAGACGAGGTTGAGGAAATGCTTCCGGGTCTGGGTAATAATGGCAGCCATAGGGTGACCATTGTCGACCCATAATAGCTTTTTCAAAACGGACTTTATGCTGTTTGCTGTTGGACTTATACTTCTTTCGGTCTTTTTTAGAACTGTCGCCACCGCTGGTACCACTTCCGGTCTTTTCTCGTTTTTTATCTGACTTCATTGCCTTACCTGATAAAATGATCAGATCATTTAAATATTTTTAATAATTGATTGGTAATTTTAAACTACTAATGCGAACCAAATTCTTTACAAAATATGCAACATTCACGAATAGGCAATATCATAGTTTTTCGTAGCATCTCATTAACAAACTAATCTATCTAATTATCTATCCAGCTAATCTTTTAATTAGACTAGATTCTTACCGTCATCTATTTTGCCATCTACCAAGTCTCTCTCACAGCTTTTGCTGCGCGCCCGGCTTTTACCGCGTGCCTTAGAAATAATTTCTAAGATTTCGGTATGATTCTTACGACGAGCGATATCCTTTGCCGTTTCGCCCTGTTTATTCCGTAGACTTCGATCGCAACCAGCTTCTAAGAGAATGCGCGTCAATTTCCGCCGACCCATCGCTGCTGCTATATGCAAAGCAGTGTCGCCATTCTAGAATGGATAAATGATTTGTATCGTAAAATGAAATGAAAATGAATAAATATAATAATAATTGTATTATAATTGTATTATTTAATAGAAATTTATTATCTCATACTTACTTTATTTTGGTCAGATACTTTGCACAGAGCTGAGATTAGTATACGCATTACGCCAGCATGGCCATAACGTGCCGAAGTATGAAGCGGTGTATCGCCATACTGAAACAAGAGTAAAAGAAAGAATTAACTTTTTAAGAAACACCTATATAATTTAGAGAAGAACATTTTTTATTTTATTTTTTATTATTCATACTGCAATTACAGTTTAATATTCTTGTCATCTATCATCTATTTAATCTATTTATACCAACAAAATTTTTCGTTAAAATTTGATTATTGCTGCTAGTGTGTTTATCCTATTTTACAGAAATAGAATTAATATACTATCGCTTTATTTTTTGCAATTATATCTCTGTATATTTATTATAATTTTATACATAATTATAAAACAATATATTTTTATATATTTCTACGACAACGAATTTACATATCTGTCTGCATATGTTTTAATTTAAAAAATTTAGTTTCTCAGAATTAACGCTAAACCTCTTGCTTTACTCTTATCTTCTGATCCACGCGCCGATAAATACGATAAAGCGGTTGGAAGAAAAAAAAAAGAGATTGCTCACGTTGTTCTGAAGATCGGGATTGCTGCCGGCTAGGAGGAGCTCTCGACAGCTTTGATTATGGCCGTTTTGACAAGCAAGGTGAAGCGGTGCAAATCCGGCGAGATTCCTGGCGTGTAGTGGGGCCCGTTGAATCCCGAGGGCCTTCGCCAGAACCGCCACGGTCCGACTGTAACCACGCCATGATGCCTCGTGCAGTGCCGAGTTTCCATGCTGAAAGCACGCAGACATATTCATCGACGGCTGCTTGGTGCCCGGCCCAAACTATAAGGTGTCTCGGAAGAGGCACGGACATCAGTCTCAGACATAGGATTTACATAACTGTTCATATAATAATCCTCGATCTTTTAATCGAACAGTCCATGTTAGTATGTTTCCTAGTAATCCTAGTTCTTCTAACTGTATCGTTTAGATTTCAAACGGAAATTGTGTTTCAATTTTTTATGGTAGAGAATAGATCAAGAGCTGAAAGAAGTCTTATTCAGTTTTCTATTCAATTTATATTTATCCTTTTCTAATTCGCTCTTTTTATCTCTAGAATAAACAAATTAAGAAGATTTGTGAAAAGTAATTTTTTACTATATTAAAAGTAATATTATTATAATTTTATTTTAATATAATTTTAATTTTATTATAGATTATATTATAGATTTTAATTTTAAATAAAAAATTGTTTTTAAGTACGGCGTATCTATACTGACAAAAATATTAAATTTTTATAAAAATTTGCTTGTATAGTTCTAAATAAATATTTAAATGTAATCATATATTTGATACGAAAACCATTTGATTTAACTATCATTTTTTATTGAGTAAATATTTACTCACTAAGCAAATGTGTAATACTATTCAAAGAAATATGTATTAAGGTTTAGAAAATTTTTTTCAGTGAAACTATTTCTTTCACAATAGACTTTAAAACCACCGATAAATAGACGATACTCAATGTATACTATATGTATAAAACGAAAACTATATGGAAAATTAAAAAAGATTGATACCTTTTTCTGTCTTTCTCCCGCCTTACCCCTCTCTTTTTCAAATTTAAGATCGTAGTCGGCATTTACATAAATTAAAAAAATTAATTTTTCTGCAACACTCTGTATACATGAGTATGAATATCTGAGTTGTGTTTTATCTCACATTCTACGGATAGTAAGGTGTAATATCTGTTAATGATAGTTGTTACCATTAGTAACTATAATAACAACGGACACTAATCAGTCTGTGCAAAGCAAATGAACCATTAATTTATGTTTAACATGTTTTCTGGGCATTCTATTATCTTTTTCGCCATCTTAATAATTATCTTTATTCCATAATTAACAGTTAGTCCACACTTTAAGATTTCACACATTAAATAGCATAACAAAGTATTTTTACATAAAATTTGAAAGATTTAATCTGTTTTTATCTATTTATTTACAATATAAAATGTAGAGCAAGGATACTTTACCTAATATTTATTTAATAATCTTTAGAAAATTGATTTCTCCAAGCTTGTTAAATTCAAAGTTACAAAATAAAAATTTTTACGATATTTAATCGAGATCAAACAGTTTGTCAAATCCAAGAATTTAAAGAGACACATATTCGGCGAGGTCTTAAAGTATTTCATGAAATATTCTGAAGAAATTTATCAAAAAAACATTTTTTGCATTTTTTACATGTTATTGCGTAACTTTTGTGATACAATAACTACATTTTAAAAAAATTTAAAAAGACAATATTATTTAGAATCAAGAGCGTAATAGCGAATTAAGTCATTGCAATAATTTTAAGTATAAACTTAAGTTACAAAATAACATCTATACTTTTAATCTAAAACTATTTTATGACTCTAAAATCGACTCATTCTTTTCACTATAATTATAATACCATTCAACCAGGACAGCTCTCAATTCGTAACATTAATTTTCAAGAAATGTATTACGTCGTTTAATTGAAATCCCCGGTTCGTCAGCGACTTCACAAAAGTCGCCATGACATGCCGTGCGCACAGCGCGCGATCGCGCAGCTGGTGCTCACAGAACTGGTGTACGGTACACGGTGTAGTGCAACAAAGGAAAAAGGCGGATGGGCAAAAGAGGATGACCGAGAGACTTACAACCGCTCGCCCATACTCGGCGAACAGTCGCTGGTCGATGAACCGTGCCATGCCACTCGCGACAGCATCGCCGCATACATTTAACCCATACGTGCACAATGCTGCCCGGTATATAGGGTGTTCTCGTTGAAAACTTTGAGAATCGCGTAACTTGATCGTGTTAATTATTTCTGTCTAAAAACCCCAGAGAGTAAATCTCTTTAATAACGGTAAATAATCAAAGCGTGGAGTTAAATTATATAGTTCATTCTGTATGTATACAAAGACCCAATAAATATTTAATATATTATATTTTAATAATCACACATATAACTTGGAAAATGCGGAAAAAATATAGTACTTTATACAAACATTTCTTAACTTTAAATAAAGGTAATTAAAAAATATATTAATACTATTTCTTATAATTTAAATCGAGCTTTAATGAAAGAGAAAAATAATAAAAAAAGAGAGGAAAAAAATATCAAAAAGTAAAGAGATTGAAAAATTATCTTCGCAATTTTTTGTTCTCTTTTGTTATCTCTCCCTTTTTATTGCCTTTCTCCTTTATCTAAATTAGTCTTATCTTTCATTCCTCCACATGAGAGTAATTTACTTCTGTAATAATATATCGTTTTTTTCTGATTATACAAAAAAGTACATGAAATGATGAGTCATAGTGAAACGCGCCCGTATTTACAATTCATCGTTAAAAATTGAGCTAATTATGAATTTAATTTTTTTACAACTTTAGACTATAACTAAATAAGATTTTTAAATATGTATTTTATATATATGATTTTTAATCAAATAATAATGAATTTTTTAACATTGCTAAAGTTGTGGATTAAAAATTATTTAAAAAATTTAAATTTGTTTTAAATTTGTTACAAACTTAAACTAAAGACATTTCACTTGTTATTATTGAGATCGGATTGAAGAAGCAATTAATTAATATAGAAACAACGATAAAATTTTAAAATATTTTATATATATGTATTAATAAATTAAATTATCAAATTATATTCCCAAAAATCCTATTATTAATTTTACTAATATAATTATATTAATTATTATACTAACATAATCAATATAATTATATTAATTGTCAACTAATTTTTAATAAAATTATTAATTATTCTTAAATATTTTTTTATTTAGAATGTTATATATTATGTACATCAATTTCTACGCGTAATAAATGTAAAAAATTTATCAGAATTATTGATAGTAACTAAATATTGCTAAAAATCGAAAATGGTTGCATCAACTATAAGGTGAGTTCGTTTTTAACGATCACTCGCAACATGTCAGGATGGCCGAGCGGTCTAAGGCGCCAGACTCAAGGTTCATAACCTTACCCGTCTATGACGGGTATACGGAGGCTTCTGGTCCTCTCTGAGGGCGTGGGTTCGAATCCCACTTCTGACAAATTTTTTTTTTTTTTCGTTATTTACATCGCATTATCTTGATGTCATCATCTTGGTGTACAACTATCCCGCTGTGACAAAATCCAGACAATTTCGAGTTCAAATATGGATGATTTAAACAATTTTGTTTTTTTGTATTTTATACTTTTTTCGCGTTGTTACAAAATGTTATTACGTTTGCAATTATTTTCTACATGGAGAAAAATAATGTATTAACAGCGTATTAGCCAGCGCAACAGTCTAATTACAAATAATAAATAATCTCGTTTTTATTCAATAACGATTTTAATGAAATTAATAACATGCTATTAAAACAACAGCATGACATTTATTTGTTTCATTAATATTAACGTTGAAAATTAACAAGATTATTTTTTAATTAGTTTGCTGTGGCTAGTGCTATTAAATATTATATAATTATATACAAAATATGTACAAATATTCTTTTTTCTTTTATAAAATTCCTGGTTAGTAGCTCGATTCTTAATAAAAAAAAAAATAATGAAAAAATATACCAGAATAATTAGAAGAATAATTTTCGCATTTTCTTTTACAAAAAGTCAAGTTTAAAGAAATGAGGAAAAACTGCTCACATACATGTATATGTATAATTACATTATAATAATTTATAGTTTGTATATAAAAAATTTTTTCTTATTTCTTTAAACTTGATTTTTTATAAAAGGAACAATGCGGAAATTATTTTTTTATTTTTTATTTTCTAATAATTACGTTATTATATTCCTTGTACGGCTTGTACCAAACAATAAATTTAAACAAAAGAAAAAGAGATATATGTATACAGGGTGTTCAGCGTAACGGTCCGTACGATCTTTTAGACACTTTCGACAATTAAAAGAAAAGGTTGAAAGGTGATTACCCATCTATTTCATGCGAGCTACAACATACGATAAAAAAATTAAAAAAAAATTTTTTTTAATAAAAATCAAAGTCACTTGAATTTTTTAAATAGCACCATTACATTTTTTTCAATAATATTGTAGGAATCTTCAAGACGAATTCAACGCACTATCGATATTGTCGCTTTCATTGATGTTTTATTGATTTTATTGATATACAATAAACGCATAATATTTATCACAAATACTTATTAATAAAGGAATGTTTATGTGAATTTATTAACTGATGTGAATATACAGGGTGTTCAGTATAACGGTCCGCACGATCTTTTAGACACTTCCGATAATTAAAAGAAAAGGTTGAAAGGTGATTACCCATCTATTTCATGCGAGCTACAACATACGATAAAAAAAAATTTTTTTTTAATAAAAAATCAAAGTCACTTGAATTTTTTAAATAGCACTATTTCATTTTTTTCAATAATATTGTAGGAATCTTCAAGGAATCTTCAAGACGAATTCAACGCACTATCGATATTGCCGCTTTCATTGATGTTTTATTGATTTTATTGATATACAATAAACACATAATATTTATCACAAATACTTATTAATAAAGGAATGTTTATGTGAATTTATTAACTGATGTGAACAAATATTATTGATTTAATCGATATTTAATACCAAATTTACATCACTATAAATATAAATTAATGAAAAAAAAAACTGTAACTTATGTAAGCAAATGTTCAAATTGCTTGCCTCCTTCTGCAACACAAAGTTCTGCTCTTTTTAATAAATTAGTATGAGTAGCAGCTATTATACTATTTTGATCCAAAGTTGCACAAGCTGTAATTATTCTTTCTCGAAGATCTTGAATATTATTTATTGGAGTTTGATATACAAAAGATTTCAGATGTCCCTATAAGAAAAAATCCATGTGCCGGCCATCGGACTGATCCATATGTACTTATAACACGATTTCCGAAGATATCCCGAAGATAATTTTGAACTATTCGTGCATTATGGGCTGGGCAACCGTCCTGTTGAAAATACATACTCCGTTCTATCACAGGGAATATTTCGCATTAACTCTGGCAATTATGAATTGAAAAAGTGCAAATATCTGTGTGATGTTAAGTTTTCTTCGTAAAAATATGGTCCAATTAAATAACGATTTAGTATACCACACCAGACGTTAATTTCTGTATTAAAAAAATGAAAATATGTATGTATGTATGTAGATTAAAGGAGAAAAGAAATGATAAAACATAAGCTCAAGTACCTATTTTAATTTCAAAGTTCCGTACTCGGATCCAATGCGGATTTTCTGATGACCAGAAATGTTGATTACGTCTATTGATTATACCGTTATTGGTAAATTTTGACTTATCCGTCCACATAATTCTGTCTAAGAGAGAGATACAAGGACTTTTTTCATAAACAATAGCAAGCCATGCTAGGAGTTCTAAACGTCGTGTCTCGTCAGTTGGACGTAAATGTTGTACAAACGTCAACTTAAACGGGTGATATTTATTTTCTTTAAGTATTTTATGTATACTTCCAACTGATATGTTCATTTCAGCAGAAACAGCATAAACTGACGTATGTGGATTTGCATGAAAATAAGCCAATACTATTGCAGAGTTATCATTATTCGAAACTACGCCACTTCGATTAGAACGTTTTCCATCAGGGAATTTACCAGTTTCCCGCAAACACTGTTTGCTTTTAAAATGCTTTTAAAATTTCTTCTGCATTCACCAAATATCAAGAATATATCACTTTTTCCGAATTAGAATAACGATTTATTGTTGTTATTAGAACAATTAATATTCGCTTCAGAAGAAGACTCGGAGAATACTAATAAGCATTTTCAGAAAGCTTTCAGTGATTATGTTTGCATTGCGATATTGTGATAAATATTATGTGTTTATGTATTATTTGTAACAGCAGTACTTACGAACATACACACATGTACTTATTTAATCAAATATAAAACCAATAAATCAATAAAATCAATAAAACATCAATGAAAGTGACAATCTCGATAGTGCGTTGAATTCGTCTTGAAGATCCCTACAATATTATAGAAAAAAATGTAATGGTGCTATTTAAAAAATTCAAGTGACCTTGACTTTTTTATTTAAAAAAATTTTGTTTTAATTTTTTTATCGCATGTTGTAGCCCGCACGAAATAGATGGATAATCACCTTTCAACCTTTTTTTTAAATTGTCGGAAATGTCTAATCGTTACGCTGAACACCCTGTAGACATATTTCATACACAACTGAACATATTCTTATACGAAAAATTTTTCGAAGTACTTTTAAAAAAAAGAAACAAGTGTTTCAATTTAAAAGACACGGCTGACAAGAGAAAGAAGTATTTTAATTTAGAAAAGCCTATTATCAATGAATCAGATATAACTAGGTTTTTAACATTGCCGGTTAAATAAACGAGTTAAGCAGCTAAACACTTAATCGCAGCGATACCATCGGTCCAGCCTATTATTTTCTAGAACACGGCGGATGTGTAAGTCTCGTCGATAGATATTTAATAACGTCGATATAGCTGGGTACCATGGTGAACATCGCTGTTCGTTCAAGGTCACGCCGTAATAACGGATATCAAGTATTCAGGTACGTAGCTACGCCGGTTGTGTGTACACCACTCGGTCACACATTCGCGGGTATATAACGCTTCTCCCACGCGTACATTTGCCGGCTATCCGGCGGGATGTTGCTGCTCGGAGCATTTTAATGTATTCACCCCTCCTAGGAGAAGGAGAATCGGACCGGGCATGCTAATTGTCTGCGGAACAATAGTGGGATTCTTCGACGGGTATGCGATTCCCCCGGCCAGGTTGTATCGTACATCGGGAATAATTTCGTTTTATTTCAACCCACGTATATGTATATGTGCGCAACATGAGCGCGTATTCCGGTGCTTTTACGAGTCGTTCCGTGCCTACATGTTCGACCCAGCCATGAACAATCGAATGTCAACGTAACTCCCTAAATTCTTTAAAATGGAATCTCATTCCGAAGAGTGAAAATTGAGCTAGTGGTGAAAAAGAGTAGCTCAATTTTTAATCTTTAAGAACGAGATTTACTTTGAAAGTATTTAAACATACACACGAATCTAAACTCGTTATATATTACCATTTTATACATAAACTATGAATTGTTTGCATGGAGAATGAATGTTAATATCGTGCGCAATTATTGTTAATCCGCAATTACTTATTAATAGAAGCATCAAAGTGTGGAAAAGAGTATAAAGAAAATTTCTTCGAAAATTTCTTCGGAATAATCTTCAAAGAGGCAATAACTCTATACTTTTGCAAATTGTAAATAAAAATGTAAGATATAAAATAATATGAGTATATATTAAAAAAAGATAGAGCCTTCAATCAAAGTAATAATAAATAATAGTATTTTCATATATGTATGAAAATGTAATTATCTCAAAGCCGTTATACAGTTGAGATTACTTTCCCCTCTGCGTTTAGTACAGCAGTATTGATTTATCTACCGCGTTATTCTATAATTTGCGACGTTAAATATAGTTTTACAATACAAAGAAGAAAGATATGAAATACATACGTTTCACAAGACTGTAAAATAATATTTAATTATGTCAAAAAGTTATTATTTATCATACTTCTCTCCTTATTGCGTAACAGATTATTTTCTCTTTTAAGTGTTTGTAAAAAAATAATTTTATAATATTATTAAGAAGAAGATAGAAATTACACATTTTATAGAAAAAAATAATTTTTCTATCTAAATACCGTGTCAGTAAAAGTCATTAATCATCGACAAATATTTTCCTTCTCAAATTTTTAATCAACGCATAACAAATTATTTTCTCTTAATTTTTCGTATTAAAATAAGCATAAACCTGATGTTAATGTAAAAGTAGGGTAAATATATTATGAATATTGGTTTTCATAAAAGTTGATCATAGGTCTTCATGTATAGGGTAGCTACCCTTCATAGACCGTGTGGCCTAACGGATAAGGCGTCGGACTTCGGATCCGAAGATTGCAGGTTCGAATCCTGTCACGGTCGGTATCTTTTTTTCTTTCTTTTTTCCAGAAAAATATAACAAATTGTATAAAGATATTGCAAAGTAACACTTGAAAAATATGTATGCAAAAATAAATACGTTAAGAGAATTGAAAACGGTATGAGTTATTATATTTTAGTTATTCAATTAAAAATAATACGAGTTATATTTTATCAAATTAATATAGTTGATAATTAATTATATATAAACGTATAATTAATTATGTATCTCTTAAAATAATCATATATTTTTTTTTATAATTACGGAGAGTTCGATTTAAGAATAATATAAAAAAGTAACATTTGCAAATTTAATACCATAATAACTTTGAACTACAATTATTATTTAAAAAATGTAAATATCTAATAAATTACTAGAAGAAAAATTAGGAAACGTAGCCAAGGGAGATTATATTAATTGTAAGAATAATATCGCGAAATTGATTGGAAAATAAATGTATGAGACAAGGTATACAAAAGTTGTAACATCTTATAATTTTTAAGCTTATCTTGCGAACAATAAATTCAAAAACAGGATATAAATTCAAAAGAAACATTTTGTAAATATTTGATTTGCGCATGCGAGAGAAACATTGTTTAGTTTATTGTTATATTTATATACATAATAATAAATTCATAATTAACTTATTTTTTATTTTTCTGCTTTTATGCAGTTACAATATTATCTATTATAACCCTGGTAAAAACTTTTTTCAAAATTTTTCATACAATTTTTCAGAATTTCTATATAATTTTATAACTTTTTCACATTTTTTATACGAATTGAAACACTTTTCAGAAAATTTACATCTTTTCTCAGAATTTTCCTTGTATGATAATTATGAAATATCGTAAGATCTCTAAAATTTTTTGTAAGTATAATTTTCTGATAAAATGTTATAAAATCTAAAAAATTAAAAAATATTTTTTAAAAATTGTAGGATGAAAAATCTCAGAATATTTCAGAATTTACATACGAAAAATTCTACGAGAAGATATAAACTTTCCGAATATTTCTGAGTATTTCCGAAAAATGTTCCAATTTGTATAAAAATTATAAGAAAAATTTTCACCAGGGAATGTTTAGAAATATTCAGTTACTCGCTATTTTCCTCCTCTATTCTAATATTTACTAGTAATATTTAATATATCAGTATTATATCGCTGAAAATTCAATAATTATTTATTGTCTTTGCTGAAGACAAATGGGTTCTATATTTTATACAATACCTAAAATATTTAAAATGAAATTTATGCTGCACTACTCACCTCGTCAGTGGCGCTAACGTCGACGCCCTGCAGCAACAGGATCTCGCACACTTCCACGTGACCACCTGCCGCGGCCAGCAATAGAGGCCCCCGACCATTCTGAAACATGACAGGAATCTTGAATATCTTCGTGCAACTGTGCATGCTCGAGAAAACTTATTAATTAAGAGTCATGCACTGAAAACATTAAAAAATGAATCCCTTTCAATAACGCCCGATAAAATTTCTTAATCAGCTACATTTAATTTCTTTGACATAAATTAACGTTATATAAAAATCTCTTTGTCACAGTCAATCTTATAATGCACATTTGCTTTTATTAGGTGTACAACTTTGCTTCCGCCGTTTTCCTATAGATGGCTTTAGCGGTAAGTGGTGGTCGAAATAAATAGATCATAGACGTTATACAATAAACTTGGGCATCTGTCAACATAACCCCATAGAAACATTAGTCGATTTGTGTCTGCATCATAAAGTTATTCTCGATTGAAAATGTCAGTTTACGAGCGAAATTCTCGTCATTTGCGGGAGGTTTTAATTTTCTGCTTCAATATGAAGAAATCTGCGGCTGAGGCTCATCGAATGCTCTCAAATACTTATGGTGAGGCCGCTATTAGTGAAAGAACGTGTCGTGAGTGGTTTCAACGCTTCAAGAACGGGGATTTTGACGTCGAAGAACGATATAGCGGTGGAAGAGAGAAGGTTTTCGAAGATGCAGAATTGGAGGCATTACTTGATCAAGACTCGTGTCAAAATCAAGAAGAATTGGCACGATCATTGGGAGTGACTCAACAAGCCATTTCAAAACGCCTCAAAGCCATGGGAATGATTCAGAAGCAAGGAAATTGGGTGCCGTACGAGTTGAAGCCGAGAGATGTTGAACGGCATTTGTTTGCTTGTGAACAGCTGCTTGAAAGGCAAAAACGGAATGGATTTCTACATCGTATTGTGACTGGAGAAAAATGGGTTCATTACGATAACCCCAAACGCAGAAAATCATGAGGAATTCCCGGCCATGCTTCCACGTCGACGGCCAAACCGAATATTCACAGCTCCAAGGTCATGCTCTGTATTTGGTGGGACCAGCTCGGCGTAGTGTATTATGAGCTGTTAAAACCGACTGAAACAATCACAAGCGATCGGTATCGAACGCAATTGATGCGTTTGAGTCGAACATTGATGGACAAACGGCTGCAATACAACGAGAGACACGATAAAGTGATTTTGCAGCGTGACAATGCTCGCCCCCATGTTGCGAAAGTGGTTAAAACATACTTGGAAACGTTGAAATGGGAAGTCCTACCCTACCCGCCGTATTCTCCAGACGTTGCTCCCTCTGACTATCACTTGTTTTGCTCAATGGCACACAGCCTGGCAGACCAGCACTTCCGGTCTTATGAAGAAGTAAAAAATTGGATCGATTACGTGGATCGCCTCAAAAAATGACCAGTTTTTTCGACGTGGGATTCGTACGCTGCCTGAAAGATGGGAAAAAGTAGTGGCCATCGATGGACAATACTTTGAATCATTAATGTATAACCAATTTTTTGCAATAAAACCTCGAATTTCGGAAAAAAAACGGCGGAAGCAAAATTGTACACCTAATATATAAATAAATTTATAAATTAATTTCTTCAATTTTATACCTCATGTACGCAATAAAGTTGTATTTTATATTAATATTTTTCTCTCAAAGAATCACGGAATACTACCTTTTTCACGATTTATTATTTTGCAATGTTAACTCAAAAACTCCCATTACTCAAAAGTTAAAAAGTTCTGTTTATTACTTTAAAGTAATCCCAAAAATTCACTCGTATGTACGTACATACATATAAACGAATTATGCATTTATATATTAAAAGTACATCGCATATGAACGAATGCGTTATAAACACACAAACTTCAAAAAAATAGAGATTTACTATTTGTTAGCAACTGTGAAATGTATTAGTGCAAAAACAAGATCTTTTTCCTATTTTAAATAGATTTATTGTAATTTTTTGCAAAATTGCTGTTATATATTGTCTAGGAAAATTAATAAATCAAATCTCATGCAATAGAAAAAATGGTGACAAATAATTTAATAGCAAATAATTGATAATTTTAGTCACATACATAGAATTACAAGTTATCAATTAATTAAAGTATAAGCAATCTTAGTAAGCACATTAATCAATCTGATAGTCTATTTCTATTCTTTTATATTCAGCAGTGCAAAAGATAAATGTGTATCGCACCTATTTGCATTGTAAATCTAATCTAATCGATGCAGTTACATATATTACATAAGAAATCATGCCGCCTACGAGAGCGAAGTAAATTAATAGCTGAAATTAATATATTTCTGCCAGCCGCCCTCGAGGCCGTTAATAAAGTTTTCCAGACAGTATTGCGAGTAATTACAAGCGGAATTCAATTTAACGCCTTGTGGTAATTTTAAACTTTTTCTTAATAATATTAATTTATTTATTAAGAGTCGTTTTTCAATTTTGTTTCTACAAGATCTTTAAAACATGAATATAATCACAATAAAATCTAGATATTATAACTGACGTTATTTATCGACATTTTGATGTCAAAATGACATTAAAGACGTCATTTTAATGTCAAAATGACAACAAATAACATCAACTTGCTATTTGAGCAGTAAAATGATGTATATTTTTTTACTTTTTATAGAGAAACTATTTGTTGATCTAAATTTTAAAAATTTGTGATTTATTTTTCGAAAATACTCATAAAAAGATATCAAAAGAATTATGTTTTTAAAAATTAAAGTTACATAAAAGAAATTTTTGCATTAAATAAATTCTGTTCATGTGTGTATTATGGAAAAACTTGAAAAATTTGAGAAGTAAAAAGTCATACTTCGTCAGGCAACGGTTTAACATTTTCGTTGAGCAAGCGTGCAACTCGATCAACGTCACCATGAGCAGCTGCCTCGCGCAACTTTTCTGCCATTCCAATCGCACATCTGTAATCAGAATAATGCATATTATTTCAAATAATAGCGAGTAACATATATCTTGAAATTGTTTTGTAACTTTAATAAATTTATTATGCTTTATGTGTTCCATTTTATAAACAGCAGATCATTAGTATCCATTTAATTTAAAGTAATTTAAACGAATTAAATTACTCCGACATAAAAAAATTGAAATCTTTTTGTTTTAAAATATAAACTTAAGAACAATATATACAAATATATATACATATAAATATGTACACAATATATACAAATATGTTCGTCTAATTAATTTGTATGAAAAAAGCAAATATATATATATTCATTATAAACGCCTTTATATATTCTACCTAAAAAAAACTAGGAAATTTTAAAGAAAATTAATAGATTTTTTTAAATAGTCGAAAATATTTTAATTGGTTATGTTAATACATAAATAAAGAATAAAAATTGTAAGAACTATACAGAGTGTCATGTAATTCATCCGGCAACGTTCATAGGCAGATAGAGCGGACTAAACTGAGTCAAAAAGTCCTCTACCATTTTACAATTTTTGCAATAGAGAGTTAACAAGATATTATTTACTAAAAATCTGAATATTGGTTTTCAATAATTTTTTACTCAACTTTACAGAAAAACAACAAGAGATAAAAATTGTTGATTTTCTTCTCCTAAAGTTCTAAGAATTTTTTCAGAATTTTTTCAAAATTTTTTCAGTATTTTTTAATGTTTAACCGTATTTTCTCATATTGGTAGAAATAAGAAAATGCAGTACTAAAAAGCTGATAAAAAATTCTGAAAAAATTCTTAGAGTTCTAGAAGAAGAAAATAAACAATTTTTGTCTCTTGCTGTTTTTTTTTTGTAAAATTGACAGTATTTGAGAAAAAAATTATTGAAGACCAATATTTGGCAATTTTTTTAGTAATCTTATTAACTATTACGAAAATTGCAAAATAGTAGTGGACTTTTCGATTCAGTTTAGTCCGCTCTACCTGTCCACGAGCGTTGTTGGATGAATTACGGGGCACCCTCTGTTATTAGTGCACAAAATTATTTTAAAATAAATTTAATTTTACTTAAATAACAAACATGTTTAAAAAATATAACTTTTTATGCATTTAAATATACTACTAAAATCTATCTTATAAATTTTATAATTCACCAAAATAAATTACTGAAAATTGATTTTATTTTCAAAGGATATTCAAAGTAGTCGAATCATTTAAATGAACTTCGCAAAATTTAAATGTCACTTCTTTATGGAGATAAACTTAACGCGTTAAAGAAGTAAACCAAGATAGCGTCTAATGGAATTCTCGTTAAGGAAAAATCAATTTCTCTTTTTCTCGAATCAAAGAGAGTGTTCGTGGGCGAAGTTTGTACATTTTCAATTTTTTCGAATTCCAGCATTTATTTTATCTCTTTTATTCGCATCGTATAATCCGTGTAACGTGCGAACAGTAAATTATCTCGATGCCTGGCGTGGCAGTATATGATCTAGGATCCGAAGTGCGTTCGCTAATGAGGTAGACCTATACTTCCCTGACGGAGCAAGACTCGTCGTCCGTTTGTAACATTAATCTCGGTCGTGGTTATTTCTTTATAGCGACTCTCTATAACGACTCCAGAAATAACGTTGATGTGAACCAATGATAGTATGTGGAGAGAGAATTTATGAGCGACTCGTAAAAGTACCATGAGGCGCGAACTGATATGTAATCCAATCGAAATGAAAACTTTCCAGATAATTTCTGCATTTTTTAAACAATGTACATTAAAAGATATGTACTGAGATTTTTCTCACTTCCCCCTTCTGTCACATTTGTCAAGTTTACAGCGATTATAACGCTACGAGCGAGTCAAGAAAAAACACAATGTGCACGTGTAAAACCCAATTTAATCTTCATCTTAAATTATTGAGACATGGATGTAACCAAGGAAGCAGGGAGGAGACCGTGACTAAATCTTAAAGAAGAAAAAAATAATTAAGACCTCTTAAACCGGACTTATGCTTAATGAGTATTCATAAGAAATTAATCTTGAAAAGAAGAAAGAATTAAAGAGGTAAAAATTATAAAAAGATTTTCTGAGAGTGTTACAAATTCAAGTTTTTCCAATTCGAAGAATCAGTTTACAATTTTAAAACAAACCTAAAGTAAATTAGTAAGTTAAATATGTGTAATTTTATTATTTACGGTGGTAATTAGTTAAAAATAATAATATAAAACAAAAAAAAAACAAGTTCAATCACAGTCTATATCACTCGACTACCAAGTCTGTATCAATTATAACGCTACAAGCAATTCAACATAAACACAATGACGTGCACGTATAAAACTCAATTTAATCTTCATCTTAAATTATTGAGACATGAGTGTAACCAGGGGGGACAAGAGGGCCGCGGCTAAGTCTTAAAAGAGAAAAACAAAATTAAAATCTCTTAAATCTGACTATGCTTAATGAGTATTCATGCACGTAAGAAATTGATTTTAGAAAAAAAGAAAGAATTAGAGATGAAAGATCTTCTGAGATGGCACTCCAAGATGGCTAGTGTTATAAATTTAAGTTTTTTTCAGTTCGAAAAATCACTTTACTATAATATTTTAAGAGAACCATACAATAAATTAATAAATTAAATATATATATTATAATTTTATTATTTACGTCAGTAATTCATTAAAAATAATAATATACAACAAAGAAACAAGTCCAATAGTCATGTTTAAAAGTCTCTAATTTGACTTCCCTTCCTTAAATAAAATCCTGGCTATGCCGATGTATTGAGATACTCTATATATATATTTATAACATTAATTTTCTACATTAATGATTCCAAGAAATGACGTTATAAACTAAGGATTAAATGTATCGACCTGAAAATGTTGTAATTATATTCCATCCATCAAATCGTGGTCAGTGGAATTCGATTACGTCCATGTACTTACGCGTCTCGCCCTAAAATAATGAGACGCGTCCGGACCATCCTAACTTATTAGTGTTTTACTGTTATGCGTCGCAGCATTAAATTCAAATATCAAACGGCATACCTATGCAGAGGAATCACGCTTCATCAACCGTTTAAACACAGATGGGAACGAATTACTGTGAATACATGCGTGTATGATGTTTTCCTTTATTAACTCAAGTTGTAATTTTCTAATTTGCTCTAACTAACCGAACAATATATGACATGTACTTGGCAAACAGACAAATGTAAATCTGAAAAATTAGTTTTTCAGAAGAAACTAAAATGCAAAATCGCCATTTTCAGGGTAAATAAATAAATTGAATAAATAAATACACAAATGAATCAGATTAGAAATTACTTTAAAATTATTTTAACTGTTATAAATATAAAATTTCGGCCTTGACTTTTATTAGTCTTGAACGGATTGTTAATTTTTATTTAACTTTTATTATGTCAAAATAAAAAGTAACGAACAGCAGCAAGTTGAATGTAATGACTTATTAAACTGTCTTTCCAATCAGAGTACAAGTCTTATATTAATTATAGTAATCAAACGCCTATCAAAATTTTTTAAATTAAACTTATTTATTTGATGCTCTAATTTGATATTAAAATATATGCACGTTATACACAGATTAACTTTATAGATCACTCTTGGTACCAGAGTACAGATAGAATTAAAATATTTTAAATATTATAATTACACATATATTTATGTTACCTTTTTTCTTCAAAATTGTAAACTACTGCTTCCTTATACATATATTCCTTACACAGATTACGGACATTCCATCTTTTTGTTTATATTACGAATCTGGATATAAACGGTTTCTTATTCTCTTTGCATTGAATAAAAAGGCGGAAAGGAAAAAATGCGGTTCTTTCCAATCATCTTGATTTCTATCCTCCCTCTTTTTGTAGATGACGGAACTTAACTTCGTCAATAACCGGCACTACGGCGGACGAAACTAATAATTTTATCATGTTTATTTTATATGTCGGTGATGCATCTCACGCATCGCCGTATTTCCTGTAGCGCGACCACACCGCGATATTATATGACAAGCAGAACTGATTTCTGTATTTCGTTTGCATCCTTCTCAACAGAGAGCCACCTCTAAATAGACTCAATATATTAAGTACAATAGATGAATATTATTAATATTAAATTAATTAAAATTCATAAGACGCTGAAAAATTATTGTACAAACTTTATTTGCAAATTTTTTTATTCATTTAAAGTTATTTTTAACAAAAATATGACTGAAAGATATCCTTTTTATCTCTTTAATTTTAAATATATTTAATTTATATCTCTTTATTAATAATTATTTATAATATAATAATTATTTACTTATTCCTTAATTTTTAAAATATTTTGACGATTCAGTATTATATTAAAATTCTTTAACAAAATGCTCTGCTAATTAAATAAAAAGTAAATATTTATAATTAGAAACAATTGTAAAAATTTACAAGGAACTCACATTCTTTCTTATGACTCAAGAAAAAGAAATTTTTTTAAATCATTTATACAAAGACTTATTTCTTATATTATTGCTTTTAAATTTTCAATGCAATAACTAAAAAATTATATAAATGTATTTTTTATATAAAACGAAGCAATAATGATTCTAAAATATTCTACAAGTTTTTAACGGCACGATTGGAAGGTATAGAATTTACAGCGTTTCTAAAAGAACTTGTTTAAGAGAACGGTCCTATCTGCAAGATCATCAACGGTAGCTTAACGAAATCGCTGTCACGTTTCCAATCAACCTAACGACTTAATACTATGCCAATGATATCAAGATCGATATTGATTATTATCTACCAGAAAGCGCGTTGTTAATCGAAGAAAAAATTTTAAAGAAAACCGATCTCCGTTATTAATGATATTTATACGCATCAGCTATCTTCACAAAAGGAAAACGAATAATATCTAAACATTAACAGTTATATTGTTTTTCTCTGTATTTTTTCGAAAATGATAGTAAAATATAGTATTAACGAAACATGCTACGCATGAGTTTAAGTTTTTTCATAAAATATTTTATGAAAAAAAAATATATATATATATATTATTTGGAAAAAAATGCAATCTTTCATTATACGATTTAATTAAAATTTTAAAATAGACAAGCAATAATATACATTTGCAATCAAAATAATTTACAGATTTGTTATCTAAAAATATATTTATACACACAAAAGTTTGATATTTTTGTTCATGAATTGGAATAATATCTTATTATTTAATACATTACATTATTTTATTTGAATCGTATTTTTCATAAAAAATGGAAGAAAATATTGTATAATAAAATTATTTAAAAAATTGTAATATTGCAAGAAAAGATTCTTGATGTGTTGATATAAAAAATTATTTTGACTGTTAATTGCTCAATCGTTTAATAAAAAAATTCTCATTTTACATTTAATTAAGATATAATTTTATGCTCGCACGATTGTTAGCGACACGAAAGATATACTCCGGGCTTTGAACGTTACATACACCCTATCTCGGAAAAATACATGACAATTATCTACTCGCCTCGCTGGCTTCAACCGAACCGACCGTCCCATCTCGCACATTCCTGCACATTTCGTCCATGATCCGGCGTTATAAAAAACGACTCCATCATAATGACGGCGAGCCGAGTTCACTTCATCAGAGAATTAAATGCACAAATTACATCTGACCTCTCATCACAAAGTGGTTTGCAGCAAAATAACTAATAATTTAATCTAAATAATAGCTATGTTGAGCACAATGCACATGTTTGTGTATATAAAAAAAGAAGAGTTACAAATAAAAATGCTTAAATTCTAAATTCGAGTGTCATATTCGTCTAAACATAAAGAAATTATCCACGAATTTGAGATGGATTTAATTAATAATGTTTATTATGAGAAATATTTTACAAATTACTTATAGACACTGAAACCTCGACTTATATATTAGATTTAAACGAGTTACCCTTACTAATTTCCCTGATGAAAGTTCTTAAAATTCTCTTTACATAATTTCATCTCTTTATATAATTAAATATATCTGAAGAAGCTCTTAAGATATCTATCAAAAATCTTCGTAAATTTAAAATATAAAAATTTTTTGAAAATATCATGAAAGAGGATTTTATCTCACGGCCTTGTTTTATTCCCAAGTACACAAACTTGCCTTTATTAGTATCAGTTAACAATATAACTATATACATATTATTACGATTATTGTACAAGGGGAGACCAGGTCTCGTTGGCACAAGAAGTAAGTTGGCATTGCGTTCCGTTTATATATTTGTGGCGAAAGAAACAATGGAAGAGTTACTGCAAAATATCTCTTTCATAACATACTTTTCCTTAAGTTTCATTTAAAACAAATAAATATTATAATAAAAAAAGAGAAAAATCTAATTCACGGGGAATCAAGTAGATTTTCGAAATTTTATTTAAATCAAATAAGTATTATAATAAAAAAAGAGAAAAATCTAATTCACGGGGAATCAAGTAGATTTTCGAGCTTTTCAATATTTCGTATTAAATGTTTCTCAGCTTGAGAAGATAAATCTAAATGACGTATTATCAGTTAAAAGAAAAGTTTTCGTTACTATATGGCATGTTATTTTAAGTAATAACAGTAATTTGTTATAATAAAATCATTAAAATCAAATGTATGTAGAGATGGGGTACTACCGTGTATAAATATGCATGTGATAAAAGCAGAAAATGGTAAATACTTTATAATATAAATATATATTTCTTATGAGAAAACGAATGTAATAATGTAGTTGTTGTTACGATGACTACAATGAATATAACCTACTTATTTTCACGGTCAGATTTGTGGTTAATTTTTTCTATACATTGAATTGTCTTAATATCTGAGCATGTTTCATATTTTTGAGTGCTTTCTATTTAGCAACACAAATCAACGTAAGTATTACTGTCTTCTTCGGTAGTTAACTTCAATGAGTAACAAAGACATTTAGTGTTGACTGTTTGTATATATGGACAACTTAACCCGTGCCATGTATACCAATTTACCCCACTATCGGGGCAAGCTGGCTGCAATGCAGCATGTTCGTATTTCACTTACTACAAAGAAACTATACACTATACAGGATCGTTCCTAGCATGAAAATGTAGAAAAAGGTTCTTTCAATCATATTAGCATAATTTAATCATAACAATCAGTCATTTAAAGGATCTAAAACTGTGAAAGCTGTGCCAACGAGACCCGGTCTCCCCTAATTTGTTTATGGCGCGCAGCATTGTCGGATGGATAGTACCGACGCCGCCACGTGTGAACATACACACGTACAACCATGTGTGTACGAGCAAATACTTGCGTCTAACTAGCGCGAAACCGGTATTTGCGCCTTCTAGTAAAACTTTACGAGAATATACAGAGTGCTTCAACAAAGCTTATAAGCATTAAAGGCGAAACTCTGAACGCAGGCACTGATAAAGCACATGTACGAACTCTAAATATTATTATTCTAAAGATTCAGAAATTAATATAAACTATTAAAAGTAAACGAACTTTCGCAAATCAACGTCTGTAGTAAAAGATTGTATAAATTTCTTATTCTTCTTTTTTTATAAATATAATTTTTTTTTATTTTATAAATATAAGAAGATATGTAAGAAAGTAAACATAGAAGATGAAGAAAAATTGGAAGATGTAAAAATACACCATATTTAATTAACTAAGAAGAGCTTATTGTATAACAAGAAATTTTTTCTCTTGTTCCTTTCTCATTATAGGACATGAACAAATGGAGCTTTTTAATACGTTTCTGTGATCATTACACGCCCTTATCGCTTACAAAGACTTACAAATACACTTACCGGCCATATACGCTTATCCAGAGGGCGTCACTTGCGAAAGTAATCCTTAATGCGTATTAAAATCCGTTAGATAGTATGTCTTTTGCAAAATCTATCTCCAAGCGAAAAGCATAAAGGCACACATTGCTATTTTATTACACTCCGAATAAACTATCACACAAAGACCTGATCTTCTTGCCGATATCACGCAGCACAAAAGTCATTGAACACCAGATATAAAGGATCATCATCAATGTAATACTTGGCTCGAAGAAATTTAACTTAAAACAAAATTATTTATCACAAAATGGCATTCCACGTCTTTTAATGTTGGAATTTAATGAAGAAAATGGAAGATCCGTTATAGAATTCTGTAAAAAATAATATTACTGTTATCTCAGAATCAGCTTAAAACAAGTCAGTTATTTCAATTTAATGAATTAATTTCTCATTCCTTGTGCATTAAAATTTATTCTTTTCAGTATAATAATTTGTGTAGGATATAATCCATATTAAATCCATATTTAATTTTCAGGTAATTACAACAATAGAACTTAAAGAGATAAATCATTAAGAATTTTCACATATCGCACCTATTTAAATAGTTTATTAAATTTTTTTATTAAAATATAAATAATTATTATCATTTATACATACATCGATAACTGTAAATCTCTAAATATTTTTATCAAATATATTAAGGAACACCACGGTGATGGGTTCAAAAAATCGATCTTTTTGCATTTTGTAATGCTTGGAGTCTTAAAAATATGTCCCTAAAATGTTATGTTAACCCTTACCGTACCATCTACAATTTGGTGCCTCATCCATACCATCAAGAGTCACTTCAAATCTCTTTGTTTTTTCACCTCTTCAAAATAATTCAAAAAATCTCTAAAAATTCACCAACATACTTTCAACTTTCTAGAATAAATATTAACTCTTTATTTTGGAAAATAATAAAATGTAGTATAATTTATAATTACCGAAAGACTCAAAGAAACTTGCACCAGCAGGAATCGCTCGGTCACTAGTTACCCATATTAGTACGGTAAGGGTTAAAATTCGTAACGGAACTATAGTTTTGCAGATTAATGGATTTGCTTCGACCTATCTTCCAGTCTTTCTATGATTCTATCGTGAAACAAATCCACACTGCTGCAAAATCGATTGCGAAGAAAGCAAAGTAGAAACGAGGCTGAAAAACTTGCTATTGTTACAGAAGGCACTTCATATGCACCCGGATTAGACGCACTTTGGTTCGTTACGAAATTTTATCGGTTCACATAAATTAATCGGTTGTAAAACTTTAAGCACGTTTTTCTCGAAACCACGTTTTCATAACTGGGCGCTCACATATCTCGACCAATTTTTATCCGAATGAATTGAATTTTGGACAGAATGTTTACAACGAAATTGTCTTCAGTTGCACGTACGAATTATTCAACCGGATTATTAGTTTTTGAAAAACAATTTAAAAAATAACGATTTTTTGTTGCAAAATCCCGACTTCTTTTTTTAAAACGGCGTCTTTTTGTCTAAAATTATTTTATCAAAAAATCCGTACGTGCAATTGAAACTACACACTCATATATTTAAAAATTAAAAAAAAAATTATTTCAGAGCTCCCGTTCACCCATATTTTTTCAGATGAGATGCACATCAATGAGCACTGAGGCTACAAATATTAATATTATTCAATGAATTTTTAAAAATAATTTCATAAATGTATGTACTTCAAATATATAAAGACAATAACTCATACAAGCTATTAGTTTTCACCAAAAAAATTCACGAAAATAGCCTTTTTTCAACCGTCACTCTGATGTTCCCCCTTAATATAAAGTATTATTACTCAAAAGTATAAATCATTCATATTTATTCAAACGTTGTAATTGATGTTATAATATGAGATCTTTTTCATTTTCCCTTTCTTTTTTCCCTCTTTCTTTAAAGTTATTTGTAAACAAACTAAAAGCTATGTTTAATACAAACAAAATTTCAACAAATCATATTTAACGCTATCAAGATTCTCTCTATTTGCTGGAGATTTCAATGCCCGCACATTCAAGTCGATTGCGTTACTAGAACACATTTTGTAGAATTTCGCAAAGGATTTTAATTTTCCAAAAATTTTCACTTTTATGCCTAATAATTGGCAATTAATTGAAATAAAAACTTTATTCAACACACACATATAGAATATTCTTTCTAATATATTTTCTGTAATATGTACGGTAGAAATTCCGTGTGATCCGTCGGCAGTAATTCTGTACTGTTTTCGAACAATAATACCAATTCTTTAAGTGAGCCTTATTATAAATTTAATTTTTTTAAATTTTACAATTAAATATTTTATGCAGCAACACAAAAGCACACAAAAAATTTTAAGTCTACAATTTATACTTTCTCTCTCTGATTCAGTAAAAAAATTGTATTTTGTCGTAACCGTTTTACAAGACTCTTTCTACTCCTTGGAAAAACTTTTTAAAACAGAGTTTAGTTATCTATATCTAAATAACACGCTTCATGGTTGTTTTGATATGCATGATTTCAATCATAATTATCGCTGTATTCGTCCATTATTACAATAATTATATCCTCAGGATTGTACAAACAATTTATTGAGTTTAAAATCTTGAAAAATGTTCTACAATTACATTTATGATTCTTTAATCTCACTCTGTAATCACTTCCGATGAATCGTTTCCATTTTCTCCCTCAAATTCCCGACATTTTCAACACAAAGATCACGGATCATTTGAAGCTATATCTACAAGTACACGCGCGGGTACACGATCTCTCTTAAATTGTTTCACTTTTAACAGTACACTTTGACTTGCAACGTACATTACATCGACATTTACTGATACAATTAATGTTTCAGTGTGCACTTTCGAATGGACGTGTTCTTTCGATCGGAAGACTCGAAAAGGCGGCCGCATCGAGACTGGTCGCGTCGAGAGAAAGCTGCAACTCGCGAGCGAGTAGTTCTTCAGAAACCCAGTTCAGTACCGTCGCAAGTTATCGACTCCATCTAAATGAAAAATCTAAATGAAAAATAGGAGATAAAAAGAATATAATGAAACAACATTTAATTAAATAATCTAACAAAAAATAATTTCCAAACTTTATAAAATTTCACTAAATTATCGATACAAATTATTATATCTACATTTCTGCTGACATAAAGTCAATTAGTATCCATTATATAAAGTCAGTTAATACGTTTTTTTTTATTTTTAAATATACATTTAAATATACATGCATTTTTTTTACATAATTTATGGATTCTATCCAATTAATAAATCACATTTAGAGACTATCATAAATTTATTTTTAATTTTATCAGAAAATATAATGTATTATTCTGCGTTTGTATGAATTATATATGTAACACAAATGAAATATTTTGCATATATCGTTTAAAGATACTATTTGAAACATTAGGTAATTAGATAAAGGCGATAAAAATTATTGTAATATACCCTAATAACGTAAAAATTGCAGCAACGTGTAATATTGTTGCAACTTTTATACTGTTGGGGTATATTTGTATTTTTATTGCAATATTACCTAAAAATATTACAATCTAAAATTTTAGATAATAATTTAGATAAACTCAGTAAATATATTTCCATTTTTTACAATAATTGACAATTTTTCAATAAATAAAACTTAAATTACAATGCGCGAAAAACATTATATTCGTTGTTTAAATGACTGAGTATGTACTTTATTTAGATATAGGTAACTAAAAGTTTGTTATGAGCCAGCACTGACTCTGGCTACCGGAGCAATGGCCCTCCTTCCACCGAGCTTTCCGCGCTACGATAACCGGACTATCCTGACCATAGTGGAAGAAACTCAGGTGTCTTCTTGCGCATACATTTCTAATAGTCAATGAAAACGTGACACCATATGCCGCCATGTTGCCGCGGTTATTTGAATTAGGTATTGTGTCTATTATTTTACTTATTTTTGTGTTTTCAATTATGTTTGCTTACAATGTATAATATAATGAATTTGATTTTATCTTTTGCCATAATAAATTTCCCATAAGCTTCTTTCTGTTTTAATATTAATGCTTTCTTTTTTAGGAAGCGACTAAAATAATGTATATTTCTGAATTCTTTTTGATGATTATTTATATTTTTTTTTTATTTAACAAGTACTCATTTAATTTTGATCTCTCAAACTGTATCACTTCACAATTACCGCGGTGCAAATGTTTAAATGGTCGCATTTGGAATCTGCATAGAAACGTACAAAATTCGTCTCGAGAACACTTGAGTTCTTCGAGATCCCATAGATATAGTATATTTCTATAGTTCTTTCATTATGATCCTGCAGATCATACTATGAACTTGTTATGTCTTGACCAACAGCATAACTAATGCAATGACATTAAAATCAAAGTTCATTCGCATGTAAAGAAAAATTTATGTGACCTCTTCTTTTAAAAGTAATTCTGCAAATAATAATTTATCATTATATATAAAAGATATATATAATTTTATATACTTTTATATATTGTATTCATAATATAAATATGTATAAATATATGTATAGTGCAAAGGAAATTTATTATTATATATATATTGTATATAACTGTTTTTAATATTATAAAACGTAATTTGATTAAAATGGTCAATAAGTAACAAATTAATGTATAGTAGCATATTATTGTACTTATGTCTATATTTATAAAAAAAAATCACTTTTAATTCTTTCTGCCAAATAATTAACATTTAATTACTTAATTATAAACTATCGATTAACCATTTGAAATATTTAATATAATTCTTGCAGTAATGAACGAAATATTCAACTCGAAAAATTTAATATCAAATGAAATTTGATTAACTTATGTCTAATGAAAATTGAAGATATAGTATTAATATTGGGACATTTCGGAAACAAGGAAATGGATAAGAAAGTGGATGTTTGTATACTTAATTGTTATCCGACAATTAGAACACATGAGATAAAACTAAAATAAAACATATGAGATGAAGAAATCAAAGAGACAATTACGTTTTAAAAGATGAAATTAAGAAAATTAAGAAGAAGATTACAAACTATTCAAACTGCTAGATAGCAAAATGCTAACAATTTGTTGGTAGATTGATAGCAAATTCGATCAAATTCCTACTCTAGATCTATAACAATCTGTGTACACATTAAGCTCAGGATCTGTCGACAGTCTACTGATATACTATGCAATAGCAGTTTGAAGACAGAAATTGAGCAGGTTTCGTGCGCGCAGTAGAGACTAGCAGAAGAAACTGAGAATTTGCCAATCTGCTGGCAAAGCATATATATATATATATATATATATCTGGATAATTAACAAGAAAGGTAGCCATTTATTTTATAAATAAATCAAGTTCATTAGAAACCTAATTTAACTACCATCTGGACTTCCTACTTTCTATTTGTATACTGCAAATCTTATATATATATATATATATTTTTTTTTTTATTTTAAGAACAATTTTATTGTCAAAAAATACAATCACATGGGACAAACTTTATGTCTATTCTTTAAATACATTTGCAATAATAAAAGGATGTTAAATAACACAGATTTGTAATGATTTACATCTTGTACCGAACTATTTAAGGTGTTTAACAGATTTTCAATTATGGTAATAATAATTTCAATTTTCGCTTCACAAATATCCGAATGATTAACAATCTCGTGCAGCCAAGGAAGTATGCCATATCCTCTTGCGAGGAGTAAGGATGCTTTGGGAATTTTAGTAGTAGAGGCGATGACTTCCAAAATTAGTTTCTAAAAAAAATTTATATCAATATTTAAATGAATAATACGAACATTTTATAATAAAATTTATAATGAAGAAATACCTTCTTCTTAGATCAAATCCACTTAATTTATTTTAGTAATACATATAAACAAGTCAATTGATTAAAAATCAAGATTTCTTGATATTCAAATTTTTAATTCAAATTTTTAATTTATTATAATCGAACCTCTTTATTTATTAACTCAACCAAATAAATTCCCTATTCTTAGTCTTTTCTCACAATCTTTCCTCCAAAGATGCATGCACAAAATGAAAGTATCATTGTATTGACGAATTATTGACAATTAAGATAATGATTACAATTTTCTTTTTTAAATTACTTTCTCATTTTACATAATTATCAATTACATTATCTATTATATAATCATGTAGCTAATATAAAATAACGAGAAAGTATTAAGCACAAGGGAAACTATTAAGAATATAAAAATTTAGAGAATTAAAAAATGAGAAAATATTAAGAATAAGAGGATATTAAAAATAAGGATGTTAAGAATAGAAATTTGCAGTTGTATGTCATATCAAATGAAAGATTAACTCACCTTGGTCTTGGCATCCGACAATACGCAAATGTAAAAATCAAGAAGAATTTTGAACAACATGCATTTCAGGGCTATGTTTACGTCGTTATCTCCTTTCATGCCATCTCGGATGTTCTCCAAAATCCAATACCGATGCGCATTATGATCCACATGCGAACTGTGCAACAACTGTAGCAGCTCCGGTATGGTATTTAGGTCCAGAGCGGTTTTGGCCATTAGGAAGGTGTGCAACGGCGAATAAAGAGGGTGCAGAGGTTGAGTAGCGATTAACGAGGCTCTAGCTAAGAAGGTAGTCATCAGACAACTCAGGCGGACATCCTTCAATTGGCATTTTAAGGAAAAGATTCCATTTCGCAAAGCATCAATTAGACGCATCCATAATAACTTTTCTTTAGACCTGGTAAATAAAGAAATTGGTTTTTTAATGAATTATTTTAATCTTCGCCAAAATTTATTAAGAAAAGTATGCTTCTAATCTATATGGCAATCAGTGGAAAAAAAATCGGCACTTTTAATATAAAGCTCAAAGATGAGTCTCTAAATTATAATCACAAAATTATATTGATAAAAAAAAGTAAGCTGATGAAAAAAAAATCAATTATATATATATATTAGACTGACAAGGAAAAAAACATTTTTTTGTAATCGGCCTCTCAGTTCAAAAGCTTCCATTTCATGCTAAAAGAACATCCCTAATTTTTATCAAAAAATATTAAGCTTTAGAGGTCATTAGTGAACGATTTTTAAATCGAAGTTTTAATTTTCCTTAATCGGGCTGTATTTTATAAGGTGTATATCGTAGAGTTAAATAAATTATTGCATCATGTTCAGCGACCAAAAAACATACAGTACCACTTAAAATCAGGATTGAGTCATTTTTGCATCAAATCAAGCATGTATTAAGAAAAATCAAAACTTTGATTTAAAAATCGTTCACTAGCGACCTCTAAATCTTAATAATTTTTTATAAAAATTTAGGGTTTTTTTGGTATGAAGTGGAAGCTTTTGAGCTGAGAGGCCGATTAAAAAAATTTTTTTCTTGTAAGTCTATATGTAATCAAAGATAATTAAACAAACTACTTAATTTAATATTACTTAATTTAATAAAAATTACTTAATTTAATATTAAAATTTAATATCAAACTAAGTAATTAAATTACTAACAAATAAACTAAATTATGACAAATAATAAAGTTCTACATTCTAGAAGACTGTAACGTCCGGTACGCCTACAGTATAGTGCCCTCGGCCCCGTCCTTTTACCAAGCGAGCGCGAGCACGGAATATAGCGAATAGACATAATATGTGCCGAACCGGCCCCGTCCTTTTACCAAGCGAGCGCGAGCACGGAATATAGCGAACAGACATAATATGTGCCGACTACAATCGCATACAGCTATAGGCCACGCCACTGAAACCGTCGCGAAACTTGAACGCCGCGCACACTGCGCCTGCGCCAGACATTAAACAATAAAAACGTTAAAGGAATGCACTCTCTTGCATAAACATCGCCGCCACGGGATAGGAAATAGCGAATACAACAGCCGACTTCGACGCAGTCGCAAGGGACGACTGCAGTCTCGCGGAAAAACGAAGAACGCGTACCAACAACATCTCAGTGCAATTCCAAATGCACCCACCGGTCACAAAAGGCCTCTGAATACGAACGAAATCATCACGAATAAAATCGAAGCGCACATAACTAAGAGAAAGCCTT